>NC_057721.1:24664801-24706831 GCF_004010195.1 Chiloscyllium plagiosum | reverse complement strand
GAAAGATATAAAAGAGACCTAAGGGGCAACTTTTTCACGCAGAGGATGGTACGTGTATGGAATGTGCTGCCAGAGGATATGGTGGAGGCTGGTACAATTGCAACATTTAAGAGGCAGTTGGATGGGTATATGAATAGGAAGGATTTGGAGGAATATGGGCTGGGTGGGACTAGATTGGGTTGGGATATCTGGTCGGCATGGATGAGTTGGACCGAAGGGTCTATTTCCATGCTGTACATCTCTATGACTCTAAGTGGACAGCCTTACCAGTCTGACTGAGCTTGTGGAACACCACTTGAGTGCAGGCAATTGCATAGCGTCACTCAGGACATATCCTGAACATAAGGGCTTTAGGTCAGCGCACAGCATAACCCCAAAACAAAGCCAAGCTTCAGCCAAACAATTAAAAGTTTCTTCAGAATCCAGGCCTCTACGTGGACTTGAGACAACAAAAAAGTCTCTTTGAGACCAAACTTGAGTAAAAGAACTCAAAAGCCAGTATCCAGGAATGTGCATACCGTGAAAAGTTCACCTTCATCTCATGTGGAACAGTTAAATTGCTTAGCAATATCCAAATCAGAACCAAACAAAATAAAAGTCTAGTTAAATGGTCACGGGTTCTAATGGAGATCTAGTACCAGCGCGACTGTTTTAGTGATTGCAGTCTTAACAAAATTTGCTCTGGATTCTAATCCTCTAGATATCGGCTTTACTGAGAACCTATACTGGGGAACCTTTAGAGATTAAGGGTACAACAACTGTTCCAGTCTTTTGTGAGAAGCAGTTGGTTCAGTTACCACTGATTGTAGTAAAAGGCTCGGGTCCGAGCATGATGAGGCAAAATTGGTTGAGAAAGATATACTAGTGGTCACGCCACTGGAAGAGCCACAATGTTTTAAATTTCCTGGACACACTTGCAGTCACAGCTGACAAAATTAGAATTTGGACACAGAAAGATCTGGCCCTGACAAAACTGAAACAGCTGGTGGTGATGGGGGAAACCAAAGGGCTGTCACAACCAGAATTGAAACCTTTTTGGATCCAGAGAGACTAGAGTATGTGAAGGTAGGCATATTAAGATAGGCAGCAAGAGTGGTTGTCCTGAGCCAAGGCTGCTGGCAGATACTACTTGAATTCCACCAGGTTCATCCAGAGGTTTCCAAAATGTAGATGTTGATGAGAGGTTATGTCTGGTGGCCAGGATTGGATGTAGCCATAGCCGTGTTGGTGTGGCAATGTCCAGAATGCCAACAAGGACAGAAATTATTGCCAGCAGCTCCCCCGCATTTGTGGGGATGGTCAGATAAATCCTGGACTCAGTTCTACACTGACTAGGGTCAATGTTCTTATTCAGTGTGGACGTGCACTCAAAGTGGCTGGACATGGACAGAGTTCATTCATCAAACACGGGTTTAATGATGGCATGACTGCATGTATCCTTTGGAATACATGGACTCCCAGAAGGCTTGGCCACAGATAACTGTTTACCAGCAGGGAATTTGAGCATTTCCTCAAGTCAAATGGCATTCATCATATAAGGACAGCTCCATACTATCCATTATTCCATGATCTGGCAGGAAGAGCAGTCCAAACTTTGAAAGCAGGCTTAAAGAACAGCCTACAGCTTCACTAGACCAAACTGTCCTGGTTCTGGCTTGATTACTGGACCACCCCTCATGCAATAGGGAAAGCACCAGCAGACTTGCTGATCGGGAGAAAACTCCACACAAGGGTAAACCTGTTCTTCCTGGACCTGGGGGTACATGGTGAAACCCCAATGCCGGACACAAAACCACACTAATCAAGAGAGACAGATTACTTCAGGGGATGAAGTTTGGTGTAGGAACCACAGGAGCAGCCCTGCATGGGTAAGGGGCATGGGTGGTGCAAGATCAGGTCCAGAGACATATAAAATTAGGGTAAGTTCAACAGTCCTGAACAAGCACATGGACCATATGAAAGCTACAAATTGGCAAATGGAGCAGGAGCAAAACATTCCCAGCTCCTTGGTACAGTCAGAAAAGCTGACAGAAACCAAGGGTTCTCCCGTTCTGTCAAGCATTGAAGAGACCTTGGAATCTGAGGTGGACACGGGTGTCACCTGCTTGATGCCTTTGCTGCCTGAAGAAGAGAATGAATTTCTTCCAAGACATTCTGGGTGCAAGAAGCAAGCACTTATGTGTTATACATGCCCCTATCATGGCAGAGTGGGAGGGACCTGACCTGGTGCTAAAATGCCCCAGGAGGAGCTCCAAGAAAAAGGACCAGATCAGACTCAAGGAGGGAGGAATGTAGTAATTGTAACAAGGTCAGCCAAGTCGATCTCATAGAATATGAGTTCCCTCATTGGGACTGTTAATCTGCTCCAATCAGGGAGCCCTAGCTAGCAGATAAAAATAGGAGTAACATCCTGTTCACGATGGGAGTTGACTCTGACGAGGTTGTACCATAGTCATGGACCTTGAACGTGTAAATAAAGGATGACTTGGTGATGGCATACTAAATCATTTCAAGTACCTTATGTACATACATCACTATTTTGGGTTATAGGTACTGAATGTGGACGTTATACTGAATTTGTTAAATTTGAACAGTAATAGATAAACTTCTGAAAGGTTACTGAAAGACTTAATAATATTTTACATATATAAAGAGAGCACAGCCTAGTATTAATATTTTTATTGAGGGCAGTTTTCTTTGTTATTATGTAACAAATGACAATTGACAATGTTAATCTATATAGTGGATGCAATGCCTGAGGATGAGAGGACCATGTGAATGCTACACATATTAGGTACCCCACCCCATCATTTTGCAGAAAGGAAGTTTAGAGAATAATGAAGCAGCATGACTTTGCTATTTTCATTACTGTTGCAAACTGGTGCGAACTGCTTTAGGGAGCTGGGAAAATGTGCCATGGTCTGTTTCAAAAGGTGGGAGAAACTGAAAACTGCATTGTCTTTAATAAGTGGTACACTTGCACGTGCCATAACCTATATAGCTACAAGCCAAGAACCAGAATGTGGGAATAAGCTGGAAAGCCTTTTATTGGCTAGCACAGACAGGATGGGCTAAATGATCACATTTGACATCATAAATTTCAATGCTTCTAATAGGGTCAAGAAACAGTTAAGAGAGAGTGGTGAGTCATTAGAAGAGAAATATCTAGAGAATTTGAAGACGATAACTGTCAGACAGTGCAGCTGAGAATTTATTTGTGAGAAATTGTAAGTGTGCCTGAAAGCATTTAATATTTAGAACTAATTTTGTTCTGTCTAGGTCAAAATGTGGCAAATAATCTGAGGCAGTATTTACTTTTCTTCCATAACACATTGATCAGACTGTCACAATCTGATGCAAGAAAATTGTAATAATGCGATTCCTGGCAATTAATTCAATTATGTCCTCTTTCTCAACTGATGCCCAAAAGCAAGGAACAATCAGTTTTAAACAGAATCAATTAGGCAACACACAAATATATCTTGCAACATGCTGAAATCTGCCTCTACAGCAACAAGTAGTTTAAAGGAACACCCCAGGAAGACCATCAATAATCATATTTCTGAACTCTATCAGATGTCATTTGTTGCCAACAAAACTAAGTTTAAACAGATTTGTGTGTTTGATTTTAAAGTTTAGTTGCTGCATGTATTGTCCTTCATTTTGTTTGAGAATACCCCAATATTCAGGAATGAAACATAACAATATAGACTGGATGCCAAAGACTGCGTTCTTTTGACTTCAACACTGGCCAATAATAAAAATTCTATTCCAACAATGTTCCGCCTTCTCATGTGTTTTGTAAAATAAAACAATATTTAATGTCAACACTTCTCCAGTTAAATATTCCATGCAATCTGTAGCATTTCTTTAACGTTACAAAAACAAACATAGGAATTATTAATTGCCCACAGCTGTCTTAATTCAGAAGGGGAAACATTTTGGATTTGAAAAGTAAATGACAAATGGTTGTAAATTAAAGGTTTTTTTTTGGATTTATTCAACTGACAGATATTAGAAAACTCACAAGTAAAATATTTTTCAATTCTACTCAGAATCGAGACTTTTCTTTCAACAAGTGCAAATTTAAATCCGAGGAGCAGTCAATGTTTGCTGTCCCCCAGGAAATGTAATTAACAGAATGAAACATATCCAGTGGCTTAATAATACAAACAAAAACAAACTTTTATCATTGAGGCATGCAGGTCGCTTTGAACATTTGACTTTCAGATATAGTAATGGCATTAGTGAGACAATAAGGTCAGTACTGCAAGAGGCACACAATGACGGTATGACAAGGTGCCAGGACAATGACACATTCATATCTTCAGGGGAGTTCAAGTAGGATATATTACTAAAAGTCAATGTTCAAGCATTTGTTAAGTGCTTTATATGCCTTCTCTTTCTCTTTCTCAGCATTGATGTGGAGATCCACCACCAGATCAACAGTGCCAGCTCAACTTTTGACAAACTAAGGTAGCAAGCATTTGACAATGAAGACATTTGCAAGTCAACAGAGGTCCCTGTGTTCACAGCAGTTATCACCATTCCTCTACTGCACTGCCAACTAGACAAATGTATCAGCGACACACAAGAGCACAAGAGAAATTCTAACAGCAAAGCATTTGCTGCATTATCCAAGTTCTATAGGACAATCATTGAAGAAATGTTAGTATCCTTTTTGAAGGCAGTTCCACAAATATTCAGGCAAAGCTGCTTCAAAATCAACTATGGTGGACAGGCATTTATTCCGGATGGCCAAAAAGCATCCCTCCACTAAATCACAAATAGCCAGCGTTCCATAGAAAGATAAAGAAGATGCTTCAAGAACAGCCCAAAGCTTTGCTTGAAGCATGGCAGCTCAGACATTAGTGACTGGGATGGGTTTGTTGCCAACTGGCCAACATAAATACAACTTGTCCATCAATCTGCATAATGCCTTGAGTGCAAATACCTTACCAATGAAGCAGAGTGGTGGCAGGGCAAGGAAGGAAAGAAAATTAAGCAAATCCTGCAGTACAAATTCTATTGTCTCATGGAACAAGCCACTGTATATGCCTAAAGATCTGTGGATTAAACATCAGCCTGTTCATCACATGAAGACCCAAAGCAGAAATCTCTGACCCTGAGTCTTTATCTTTGAATGAAGGGACAACCAATGACAGTGACTCCTAGCACATTTGGAAATGTACAGTTGTGATAGTGACATTGGTAATGTGTATTTATGATATCCTGTCAAAGAAGAAGCAAATATTTGTATTTATTACTGCATTTCATTCATGTCAGACTGAGTCATTTCTCGATAATTAATATTGACTTGATTAAGCGAGTCAGGAATTAAATTATATTCTATTTCATTGTGTTTAGTTGTTAAAACTGCTGTGAAGATTAAGTCATATGGCTCAGGTCAAGTAAAGTATGAGTTTCATACCTTAGGCTAATGTAAACTTTGATGAATGTGTGAGACTGATTTGAGCTAAAAGGCTTTTACTCACACACACAGCTATGCATTGGACTTGAAACGTTAACTCTGTTTCCTTTCAACAGATGTTGCCAAACCAATTGAGTTTCTGGAGCAATTTCTTTTTTTCTTTGTATTACATCTTCAGCATCTGCAGTTCCTTGTCTCATTATACACAGCAATGTTTTAAATTGTTTTGGTTTAGTCATCAAGTATGTAACAGGCCTATGGATATATTCATTATCTGTGTTATTAAATCTATACACATGCTGGATTAAGGTTCTGCAGTGAGATTTGTAGATAAGAAGTCAATTTGACCTTCTTACCTGCATCATTGGAATGAGAATTAATACTGGGATGTGACATTACAATCTCTAAGCAGATGCATTAATTGCTTCTTGGTGCCAACTTGTCTTCATAAAGAACTATGGAGTTGGTAAAGTAAGAAGGATCAGCTGTTACAAAAGTGGTAATCTTACAAAATGATTAGTATGTTGCAGAATGAATTAGGAGACAATAATAAGTATTGTACTAACATGATCATGACTTTGAAGAAACAAATGAGGAATTCAGCACATATTATTTAGCTAGTCAAAGGTTGGTCACATAATGTTCCGAAACAAATAAGCCAACTTGAGTTCAGGATGCTTTTAATGATGCAGTAGCTGTTCAGAATTGACATGGTCTGGGTTTCAGTAATTCAGTACATTGGAGGGAAAATTGAAGAGAGAAGGAAAACTTCAGTCAATGGAAAAAAACACCTGATCCAGGTCAACCAGTGTCACAAATTAGCATCGCAAAGTAGATTGACAAAAAATCACTGTACTTTCTATGGTAAACTTAATGAATTCAATAAAATGCAAAACAAATGTAAACTTGGAATTGGTCTAGTAACTAATTAGGGCTGGTAAACTTTTAGATTGGCTCTCTGAATCTCAGTCTATAATTACAACTGATATATTTGACTTGATTTGATTGGATTTATTATTGTCATATGTACCAAGATAGAGTGAAAAGTATTGTTTTGCAAGCTATCCAGACAAATCATATCTTATATAAGTACATCAGAATAATACAACAGAATGCAGAACATAATGTTACAGCGACAGAGAAAGTGCAGAGAAAGGTCAAATTTAGTATACGTTTTGATTTGGAGATGCCCGTGTTGGACTGGGGTGTACAAAGTTAAAAATCACACAACACCAGGTTATAGTCCAATAGGTGTGGCGGTCCGAAAGCTAGTGCTTCCAATTAAACCTGTTGGACTATAACCTGGTGTTGTGTGATTTTTAACAGTATATGTTTTGTAATTAATGTTAAAGTGAACTCAAAACTTTAAATTAACTGTTAATCACTTTAACTCATCCTGAGATCATAGAAGATACCAGATAAATATAAGACTTGTCTTCCTTTTCCTTATACCAACCAAATGCAATATTCACCCTTTGAAACACAAAGCCAATACAGTTCTTGATATGCAGTGCATACTGAGACTGAGTATAACAGTTGGGAAATCATGTTGAAGTTGTAGGGGACATTGGTGAGGCCTCTTCTGGAATACTGCATCCAGTTCGAATTGCCCAGTTATAGGAAAGATATTATTAAGCTGGGGAGGGTTGAAAAAAGATTTACCAGGATGTTGCCAGCATGGAAATTTTCAGTTATAAAGAAAGACTTGATAGGATGGGACTTTTTTCACTGGGGTGTAGGAGGTTGAGAGGTGACCTTATTGAGGTTTATAAAATCATGAGGGTTAATGGTAGGTGTCTTTTCCCCAGGACAGGAGATTACAAGATGTGAGGAGACAGATTTAAAAAAGACATGAGGGGCAAATTTTTTTTACACAGAGGGTAGTTCGCATGTGGAATGAATAGCCTGAGGATGTGGGCACAATTCAATGTTTAAAAGATATTTGTATAGATACATGAATAGGAACGGTTTGGAGGATATCGGACAGGAGCAAGCAGGTGTTTAATTTGGGATTATGGTCAGTATGGACTGGTTGGCAAGTGTCTGTTCCATGCTGTGACCCTATGACTCGATACGAATCAATGTCATGATCTCACTATATCACTAATTCATGTGTGTTACAACGTAGCCTCAGTGGAGAAAGCTTTATCGGGCTAATCTGCAGCAGGATGAAATCATTGATATCTGCCACAGACAAGCAGTTTTGTCACTTTTTTTAAAAAAAAGATAACCTGCTTCTTGTCAGACTCCCTTGCATGTTGTCTTTCATTTTTAACAGCCGCACAAGAAATTACATTTCTTTAAAAGTAAACTCACCTCAATAAATGATCAGAGGTTGCTGCCAAACTTTTTCATGAACAACAGGACTTCATGAAAAATAAATCTCAATATAAAAGACCTACAAAGAAAACTGCACTAAAAGCTACAGTAAAGATATATTCACAAAATGAAAAATATATTTCAACAGCTACTTATGCATCTGTGAAGTTTCCCCCGGTGCCTGTGGTTCAAAACACCTGTGGGTTATCCTAAACATTTGATAAGCGGTTCCATCCAGTGGAAATTCATATATTAAACTCTATTTCCACAACTCCCTGCCCCCTCTTTGCTTTCTACATGTCTTTCTGTAATTGTTAGTAGGTAAATCTATTTGTACAAAAATGAGAGGATACAAAAGCCTTCTTAACATATGAGACAAAAATAAGATGTGAAAGCTGCTGCTTGAGCAATTCACTGACATCATAAGTTTGGAGAAGACAAAGTGTACATCGACCTGATGGTTTTTTTTTCTTCTTTTGGAGATAAAAAGCCAAATGTTAAGTCCTCAAACATGTTAGGTTGGTATGGTGCATGTGCAGGATAGTTAAGACATCACAGCAATGTAGACTCTACAGGAAGACAGTTGTTGTAGCAACATTGAATGGAGTTATGCATTGAGATCATGCAGCTGAGTCTGCTAGAACTCTAAGGGAAGTTGAAACTTCCAGTGCGCAAATTCCCAATATCTGAAACTATCCAATGGGATCCCCAATTCTATGTTAAGAGTTGGTGACTTGAGAGGGTTCTAAGTTACTAACCTGAATAATTGCCTAGGAAAGGTTAGAAGTATTAAAACCTGTTGTAGCTCCTGGGAAACTATTAATTTGAATTTCCAATGCACCATAGAGTCATAGAGTAATACAGCATGGAAACAGACCCTTTAGTCCAACTCGTCTGTGCTGACCAAGTTTCCCAAACTAAACTAGTCCCATTTGCCTGTGCTTGCCCTCTAACCCTTTCCTATTCATGAACCCGTCCAAATCTCTTTCAAATGTTTATAACTGTATCACTTCCTCTGGCAGTTCATTCCACATACAAACCACCCTTTGTGTGAAAAAGTTTCTCCTCAGGTCCTATTTAAATCTTTCTTCTCTCATGTTAAAAATATGTCCCCTAGTTCTGAACTCCCCCACCCTCGGGAAAAGATCTTTGTTATTCATCTTATCTATGCCCCTCATGATTTTTAAAATCTCTATATGGTCACCCCTCAACCTTCCATGCTCCAAAGAAAAAGTCCCAGCCTACCCAGCTTCTTCTTATAACTCAAATCCTCCAATTCCAACAATATCCTGGTAAATCTTTTCTGAAACCTCTCCAATTTAATAATATTCTTCCTATAGCAGGGTGACCATAAATACATACAGTACTCCAAACGTGGCCTCACCAATGACCTGTAAAACTGAAACATGAACTCCCAACTCCTGTACTCAATGGTCTTATTAATGAAGGCTAGTGTGCTAAACATCTCCTTAACCACCATGTCTACCTGTGAACTGAACCCAGAGGTCTCTCTGTTCGACAACATTACCCAGGGCCCGACCATTAACTGCATAAGTCCTGCTCTTTTTCATTTTACCAAAATGCCATACCTCTCATTTATCCAAATTAAACTCCATTTGCCACTCCTCAGCCCATTGGCCATTTGATCAAGATCCCTTTGTACTCTTAGATAACCATCTTTCACTGTTGACTATACTATCAATTTTGGTGTCATCCACAAACTTATTAACAATGCCTCCTATTTTCTCATCCAAATCGCTTATCTCTATGGTGCTTGTTGCTGCCCTTAAGGTATGTATCTAGGTCATCTGGTGTCATGGCAAGGCAGAAGGTTGCAAGGGGGAGACACAGTTTTGTCTTCCTTGCATTATATTGAAGTTTAGATAATAAGCTGCACTTGAAGCATTCACCACTGTCCAACTTAGAAGTCTGGCCCCAAAAATGTAGAGAGATATTTTTGATTAAGTTTTGAGTCTCCACACACATATATAAAATTGTAATCATTTTAGACGTCTTGGGGTAAGAAATAACTGTTAAACAATATAATGGCTGCTCCAGAACTCATCTGTGATATTTTTATTATAATCATGTACATAGTCAAACATGGTCTGTCTTTTTGACTACAGTTGCAATAGCTAAACACACAAATGTAAACACCCCTTTCTGTATTAAATTGTAGATCACAATTCTTCTTAACTTTTTCATCTGAGGCAAGCTTTCTCTTTCAAAAATTGGTATGCAATGAATTTATTGCTGAACTGAAATTATAAATATGAAGATTGCTTTGATCTAAATGATCCAAGTTCAATGAGCTTAAACACCTCTCTGATCCAAGTAAGCTTACTATGGGTGTAATGAACAGAGATCAAGAAGACCCTTCTCACAGTTCACTCCACACGGACTACCTTCTTTGTCAACTCCTGTGTACATTCTGGCAGACATTCCTTGATACACCTGATGCATAAAAACTGCTTAGTTTTCCATCACCTCCCACATATGTTAAAATCAAAGGCATGAGTCCGGTTCACTAGCTGTGAAAAAGAATGCATCTTCCAATTTTGCTTTCTGCAGCATGGTTTTCAAACCACGTGATTTTTATTTTACCAATAGTCTTTTTAGTAGTACTGTTACCAAGGAAGAGAAATCAGAGTTAACGTTTCGGGTTGACTGACCCTTCCTCAGAACTAGGGAAAGGTCATTCAACCATCCATCACCTCCCACATATGTTAAAATCAAAGGCATGAGTCCGGTTCACTAGCTGTGAAAAAGAATGCATCTTCCAATTTTGCTTTCTGCAGCATGGTTCTCAAACCACGTGATTTTTATTTTACCAATAGTCTTTTTACTAGTACTGTTACCAAGGAAGAGAAATCAGAGTTAACGTTTTGGGTTGACTGACCCTTTCTCAGAACTGGGGAAAGGCCATTCAACCACAAATGTTAACTCTGAGTTCTCTCTGCAGATGCTGCCAGACCTGCAATTTCTATTTTTTGCTTCTAATTTACAGCGTCAGCAGTTCATTTGATTTTTATTTAGTACTTTTATCAATGTTGATCTATTGAGTTTGAAATTTATGTATTCATTCATATTCTAATTGTTTATTCCATTGCTCTTTGTTGAAGGTCAGTGGAAAATGTACTCTATCAAGTAGAATAAGTCAACATAAAGATTGTATCACAAATCTAATGATATAAGGACTAAGTTTTTCTACAATTATTTTGCTATGCTGTGCTCATTTGGGTGTCTGGGATATTATCGTTTGCAATTTTTAATTATTCTATGAAGTTGAAACTTCTCTCAAAAAGAGTTTCACTTTGGTGACCTTAAAAGGTCACTCAAACAAGTTATTTCTGTTGTCACAGTAATGAAATCAGAGGTAACAAGGTCAGGGGCAGTTAATTCTGTAGCAAATAACTCATCTGGTTCCCTCAAATCTGTCCAGTATCAGCAAAACACAAGGCAAAATGGCATACTCTCCTCTTGTCTGGATAAGTACAGCTCCAACAATACTTAAGAAGCTTGACACTGACCAGGACAAAACAACCTGCTTGATTGGCAATTCCTACACCACCTTCAGTATTCACTCCCTCTAAATCTGAAGCACAGTGGTAGCAGTACAGTCATTACTGTCTACAAAATGCACTGTGAACCTCAGTAACGGTACTGCTTTAGTACTTTCCAGACCTGCAAACAGTTTGTATCACCTGGAAGAACAAGGGCGGGAGATGTATCAATCATCACAACCTTTACAGCCGCTGTGTCAAAATTGTGGAAATCCCTTCTGAACAACACTGTGGGTGTATTCATACCAAATGGATATTTGTGGCTCAAGAAGGTGGTTCACTACCATTTTCAGCAGTGCAATTAGGAAAAGGCAGTATATGCTGGCCCAGCCAGCACTGTGACATGCTGTGAAAGATTAAAACAAAATTACATTTGCATTTAATATTTATGACCAAGTTTTACAATTTTAATTAAAATTAGTTACCTAACATATGAGGTGCTGGGAGATACAGTAACTATCACCTCTCTGTATATTGCAGGATGAAGCAGGCACTCTGAAATTAAGACCCAATTGATTTAAATAGTTCCACATGCAGACATTAATGCAGATGATCGACTAATCCAAATAGGACCTGACAATTTTCCCAGTTCTTTGGGGAGGGGAGCATGGGGAAATCATGGTTTATTGTAGACTTTAAAAGCTTGCTATATTTAAAAGGGCATTGAATTGTTTCCTGACAGATTCGCAGATTCCCAAAGATGTCAGAGAGATACCAAGCGAATACGATAACATCAAAAGGCGTAGAAGCCAAAGTAGACGATTCAGTCCACTGATTCTGCTCTGCCATTCAATGAGATTATGGCTGATCTGATAATCTTCAATTCTGTTTTCTTGCCTTTTCCTCATAATCCTTGATATCCTGACTAATACAAAATCTGTCCATCTTAGTCTTTAATATGCTCACTGACCTAGTCTCAACAGCCTGTGCAATAAAGAATTCCACAGATTTAGTGTTCTCTGTGAGAAGAAATTAATCTTCATCTGTGTCTGACAACATATTCTGAGATTATGTCCTCTACCCCTCGATTCTCCCAAAAGGGGAAGCAACCTTTCCATATCTACCTTGTCAAGCCCTTTCAGAATTTGGATGTTTTAATAAGATCAGCTCTCGTTCTTGTATTTTCCAACTATCACCTGTCTGTATATCGCAGGATGAGGCAGCACTCTGAAATTAAGACCCATTTGAATTAAATTGTTCAGAAACTTTCCACATGCAGACATGAATGCAGAGATTGACTGGTACAATTAGGACCTAGAACTGACAATTTTCCCAGTTCTTGGGGGAGGGGAACATGGGGAAATCATGATCAGGCCCAATTTATTCAAGCTCTCCTCATAGCACAGCCTTTCCATAACTGGTATCAGCCAAGTGAACCTTCTCTGAATTGCCTTCAATTCCAGAATATCTTTCCTCAGATAAGGGCCCAAACTGATCACAGTATTTCAGCTGTAGTCTGACTTGTGCCTTGTACAGCGTTTGCAAAACTTGCCTACTTTTATACTCTATATCTTTGAATGCAGTGGTATCAGAGAGTGAGAATATTGGTGGATCGTACAATTGAGAGCAGGGCACAATTTAATCAGGTACCTCACTCTAGTTAGAAGGGATTTTTGAAGGAGTGAACAAGGATTCCTCCGACTGGCGATTCAGTGCTGTGGGTTCATTAATTTTAAAATGGCAGTAAAAATGGAGACATCATGAGAAATTTGTTAATGCAACAGACTATTGAGACATATAGCTCTTTACTGCACTGAGTGTTTGAGACAGAGCCCACTGCATTAGGCAAAAATGTACAAATATTTTAAACAGGAGAAGCTAAAGGTCTTCGGGAGAGTGTGAGGCTGTTATTTCGTATTGGATTGCTTCACATACTGTAAAACTCTTTGTTTCTTGGCTTCTCTTTCCCTGGAATGCTTTTGCTGCATATCTTTTGGTTCAGTCTTCCAAAGTTACATTGCTGGCTGCAAATTAAATGTAGTTACAATGATCCGTATGATGACAGACAAAATATGGCCATGCTGTTGAAGTGCATATTAATCATATCTTGATGGATAACTCTTGGTTGCTGATGAATATCGTGCTCCAGCAATGTCTTCAGCATGTTGATGGGACCTTATTGACTTAAAGACCCCACCCCCACCACTCATCTAGCAGTTCCTCATGTATAGGAACTTCAGAATAGGAGTAGGCTAATCAGTTCCTCAAGTCTGCTCCATCCTTCAAGATGATCATGGCCGACCTGTGGCCTAATTCCATATGTCTACCATGGGCCCATATCCCTGAATACTCTTACTTAATAAAAAGTTGACGATCTCAGATTTAAATTTAGCAACTGAACTATCATCAACCACTGTTTGAGGAAGCGAGTTCCCAACTTCCACTCGACTTTGCATGTAGAAGTATCCAACATGATGTTACCTCACACTCTGGCATTGGAATACTTCATTCAAGGTTTTCTTCATGGAATTATGGACTTTAATGTAACTCTTATTTAATGTATGAAAATGATTATCTCACAATGCATTATAGCACGAATGTAAAGTGAACAGTCTTGATATGCAAGGAGGCAATGTTATAATAATAACCCAGGACGAGACATAGACCAGGTATTCTGTGATGGAATAGAATGTCTTGCAGTTCATGATAGGGTGATGGAAGTAGTGAACAAGGCAATTAGTGTGCATTGGGTGGTGCACTGGACTTGGGGGAGGCCTCCAGTTTACACTCTCCAATGGAGCAGATCTTATTGAGAAGCAGGTGAAAGGAGGAATGCTCACGTAACCCACTCAATGTCCCAAGGGAGAGACTTGAATAGTTTTCAATCAATCTGCAAGTACATAGTATCACAATGGTCAGGGTTGCAGAGTCCTTTGCTTTGCTTCCACTTCTTCTGGAAAGCAGTGGAGGTAGGGTAATGGAATATGTTTTCAAGCTAAGTCAGACAGATTCTTAATCAATTAAGGAGCTAAAAGATAGTTAAGCAAGTTGATTTAAGGCTATAAGTAAATCAGCTATCATCTTAATTGTGGGGGCAGAATCAAAGTGTCAAATGACTTGTTCCTTCTTCTACTTTCTACGTTCGTATAACTAAGGCCATGGTTCAACTAAAAGAAAAATAGGTGTCAGGCAAAGCGAGTTTCAGAAATCAGGTGACGGAACATTGCAAAATCTTGAGAAACACTGAGGTAGTAGAACAATGTAATAATTTAGGTAAATGACAAGCAGAGTGAGATGGAAGTGAAATTGATAATATTATGGAATTAGTAGGTAATTGCACAGAACCCTTCATAGACATGGCAAGATTTTCAATGCAACACAAAAAGACTAACTCTGAGAGTTCTACTTATTAAGGAAGGTAACTGCTTCAGGTGATGTCCTAGAATGTTTGCAGCTTTGACTCTAGCTCAGCAATTCAGAGCCAAACATTCCAAAGCTGCAAATTCATACAGTAGATATAGTTGTCTGGGATTATCACACCCTTCACAAACACCAATATATGGCATTTGATGAAGCAAATACAGTACAGTAACATTCAGGATCATTGCTACGAGTATCTTGCCTGACACAGAGACTTGAAATTAAGCCCATTATTCCCTTCAGATTTTTTTCTGCATGTCTTGATCATATTGAAGCTTACAAAACCAAAAATCAAAAAAAGACTGTCAGCTACCAGAGTCAACAGGAGCAGTCGACACTGCACTATGATGGCTGCAATGTTCAACTATTTGCTCTTGTGAACAATTCAGAGATTTTAATTTTAAATGATTATCCTTTTAGATTCACATTTTGCTCATAATCGGTGTAAATTTCTGTATCTTGTCATATTTAGTCATTAATAAATTCAAAATAATAATAAATAATAAAACAATATTTTTTAAATTCAAGGAAACCTAGTTAAATTGGCTCCTTTAAAATCATAAGTACATCTCCCCACAAATTCGGGTCTGAGTGTCATAGTCATAGAGTCATAAGTTCTCAAACAGCATGAAACAAATTTCCTATGTGCACAAAGCAAAGCTCAATGGATATTACTTTCTGCTTAGGCTCAGCCAAGCCTCTATTGAGGCCTACAAAATCCTCCATTGGTTGTCCTTTCATGAATTGTTCCTTGACATAAACAAACCTAACTCCTTCCACCATTTGAAGATATCTGGGGTCAAGACATGCATTCCTACTCAAGTGTGATAAATCTTGGTTATGATGGATATCTAGTTTTTCTAATATTTGGTGGCTCCTGTATCAGAGTTGCTTGTAGCATTCCTTTAACCTTCAGTGATATGCATCCTGGAATCTGTACTTCCCATGCTGTCAGTACTAACATTGTTTTCGCAACCATGGTTCTCTATCTGATAACAACACTTAGTCCAGTGTCCAACTTGAAATTCTTAAGATAATCATTTATACAAATATCAGAATGCCAAAATGTCTGTAAAAATGTTCTGTATCAGGTTTCCTCCGGATGTTACCTGTTTCATCTCATTAATTTCTCATTAATTTCATTAATGTTTTCTATGACTGTGCACTAATTTGACAAATTTTCTGAAATTTTCTGAAAACTTACCTCAGTGTGACAGAAAACATTTTATTTTAATACCTGGGCACTGTCTGTGTCTGTGAAAATTATTTTCTCCACAGCATTGACAAAGACATTTGGTACTCTATCTGGTGTCTTTCTCAATCACAATTCTTGTTTTTCATGTATTTTTATGGATTTGAAGTTGAAGAATTGAATGGACTCTTCATGTACCAAGGTTGATCTTCTCACCTTTCGTTTAGTCTGTGTTGATTTTGGATACCTGCTTCATCACTGTCTTAACGGTGTTCTCCAGAGTCAGGTCTTTTTTGGACAGCATCTAGGTTTGACAGACTCATTAATGAACATTGTTGGAAAAACACAGCAGATCAGGCAGCATCTGAGCAGCAGGAGAGTTGACGTTTTGAGCATAAGCATTTCATCAGGAATGTCATTAATAATTCTGTCAATAACTATGTCTCTTATATACTCTGACTTCACGTCAACAATTGTTGCATTTCATAGAATCATACAGTAAAGAGACCCTTCAGCCCATTGAGTCTGCACTGCCAAAAATACACGACGACCTACACTGGGCCTCATTCCTGCCCTAGGCCAATCATTCATGGATTCATTTGGATGCTGAACTCATATTAAATCTTGTTCTTTCAAGAATTCTATTATATCAGAGGTTAAAGTAATTGTCAAAGGCATTTAGTACATTTTTCTTTGTTTACATCTTGGTGAGCTATAACATCATAAGTTTTTTTCCCAATTGTATGCAGAATTGCACTTACTTGTTCAGCTTCTGATTTGAATCCTAGTCTGCATCTTGAGAATTGTTTTCACCACATTATCTAATTTCTGCATTCTATTTGGTCCATCACTGAAATTAAATCTTCCTTGACATGTTCCAAGTCATATCATCTTAAAATGATTCTTTACCTTGCTCAAATAATTCAATTTTGCAACAGTAGCATTGCTGATGCTCTATGCTATTGTACTGAAGGATTTTCCCACATTTTGTGGCCAAAATGGAGGATATCTACCTATCGTAGCTAAATTGAAGTTTCTCACTTCAGTGGCAGAAATGGATGTTTCCACCTTTTCTACAGTTCCATTGGATAATCTCACTGTTTGTGGACTTAACAAGTGATTTCCAATCCTTACAATCTTACTGAATGAATCCAACTTCTTTAACAGTTTTCATTTCTGGATGATTCCCTCTTTCTACAGCTGAATAATTTTCCCCATTTCTTTTGACAGTGCTATCCCACTTCCCGTGGATTAAATAAATTTCTACATTTGAAACAATTCAATGAAGGATCTCCTACTTTTTCAGCAACCTGAATAAAACTTTGAAATTTAATTCTTCAATTAGACCAAAACTACTCGAGTTTCTAAACTGGCACTTAATTACTTTAATTCTGATTTTGTGTTATCTCTGGATCTGTGACTTCAGTATAAACTGGTTTCTCTCGCTGGAGTTGTCCATTGTGATGCTCATTCACTACAGCGGTGATGTTGATCTGAGCTGTAAATACATCCTTTACATTTTGCTTTCACAGACTGCACATTTTAAAATACTTTCCGTGCCCACCAGGCATTTTAACTTTGTTGTTGGAGCTTCAGATGTCCATTCCCTCTTCAGCTGAACACCAACTCAAAGCTGACCCCACAGATCACCGCCATGTGATGGAGTCTGTATCTCCTTTGGAGTGACTAATTCCCTTTCTTCATGGAGCTCTTAACTTTCCTGCTGCCAGTATATCTTTTACCACATCTGCAATGCTATTAGCATTGACAGTAGTTGCTTCCTTGTGTAATCTTACCATGATGGTTTCTTCTTAAATCTTCAGCTCTCCCCTGCTCCTGACTGTCTGCAAGAGCAAAGAACTTAAAGCTGAGGGGGGTGAAGATGCTGAAAAGGTTCCAGACCTCCACCACTTCCAGCATATTGTATGAGGCAGATAAACAAAATGCACACTGCTGCTCACCATTTCGTAAGTGCAACCATTCAGTATGTTGATATTTCTGTATGGTAGGTTTGCTGTTACACTACCCTCTTCAGGAATAGAGATCTCTAGGGCCTACTTCACCTAGTGTGGCAGTAGAAGATATCTCAATGGTCCAAACAGAAGAGGGGCTTGTATTTAATAATGAGTAGCTTATTGCATGTTAACGACTAATTACAGTTCATATTGATAATCACATTATTATAACACTCTGAGAGGGTCAGGTTTTCATCCTCCGAGATCCTAAGCTGTTCTGCCTGCAAGTCCATGTGACATGATCATTGTGGGCGGTGCTTATAGTATTCTTAACATAAACCCTTTCAACCCATATTCAAAATGGCTGCCTTTACTATAATAGGTTTCCACTGGGGCTTGTCTGTTGGTTATCTTGAAATAGATGTCACAAGTAACTCATGAGGAGGTGCTACTACCCACAAACAGTGAAGTGCAAGGATGTTTGACCATGTTTGTACATATAGTTGAGAGAGTAATGATAAATTTCAGGAGATAATCTCCAACATTTGGCAGAAATACAAGCAAAATTTGTGTTTCTTTCTTTCTCTTCCTCATTCTTTTGCTCCAAACAGGCAAAATATTATGAAATTCCCAGTGGCACCACTGCTCTATAAAGTCCAGGCCGCTTATAAAAATGATATCCATGTCCAAAATGAATTCCAGAATCCTACATCTTTCAGATGTTGGTGATCATTGGCAAAACTGCAACCTGCAGTCAAAACAAAGCATTTTCCAAATGTGCATAGTTAGGGTGGCTAGGTTTCCACAAGTCAAAGCTGGGATAGATTAAGAAGTCTTGGGGAGACAGGGTTTTCTGATGATTAACATGTTGGGATTGATATCCGTCTAATGAAAGGTCATACAGCTGAAACATTAACTCTGTTCATCTCCACAGATGCTGCCTGACTTGCCTCATTTTTCTAGCATTTTCAGGACACATTTAGAAGTTCTCCTTCAAATTGGCTTGTTTATTTTTCCCTGTGTTTTTACTGCCCCAGGGGATTTATTGAGCTTTTTAAAAATAATGGATAAAGGGTATGGAGAGCACAAGACATCACATCTATAATTTTTGTACCAGCAGCAACAAGAGCAAGTGGAACTATGCCCAGTAATGTCAGGAGAGAAGGAAAAAGAACTGGAAAAGGAAGAAACGTATTGGGATAGCAGCAGTCATTAAAGAAGCCCCTAATGATTTATAATGAATACTAACTTATTTGATCTAAGGACATTTAAACTGCCTTGCTGTTCTCATACAATGTTACCCCTGTTGAGCTGTGGTATGTGTATTTCTTTGGAGTTCTGAACTGTCAGCTGGTTGAAAAATAAAAGACCCGGTAGCAACAAGCTTTAAATGCGTTGTTGGTATCATAGCAGCAAATAGCTAATTTGAAGCAATTCGAGACCACAAAATAAAAACCTAGCAACAGGGGTGTGACAGTTCTGTGATGAGCTATTGCCAAACTGGCTGAGGAATCCGTTTACCAAAAATGTGGATGGCAAAAATAAATCACAGAAAATGTCTTGAGACATTTGAGAAATGTCACTCCATAATGTCCACAGTTCTTGTGGCAGCTCAAGAGGGTAATAAGGTATTGAAATACCAGGGAAGCCTGCCAACTTAGCTGGGCATTAGTGCAAACTATTTGTGAAGCAAGGTAGCTTTAAGTTTGTGAAAAAAAAAGCAAAATGAATAATTGTTATCAAATCTGAACACGTATCCAGGTTGTAGCTATCAATGGTATAATTGCACCATTGAGAATAAAGTTAATTTTTTGTTACTTCCATCAAAAACTGCATAGATCCACCATGGTTACACTAGTTGTTGTATTGGGAATCTGTATGACCTTGTGCTGAAATTCTTTTCAGCCTTAAGAAATAGTTGCTGCTACAATTGAACAAAAGCTCTTTCTCTATCGCTAGCTTATTTCCTCCCTGTGCTGAGCCTACATTGCAGCTGAAGCCAAGTCCATCATAAAAAAAAATTAAAGTCAGGGAAAATATGGGATTGGCATTCAAGAAGCTGGCAATGTAACTAGAGGTAGGAAGAAAGCACAGCCAATTTCAGGGCCAATATTAGAGGAACCATTCTTTTTCCTTGAAGATGCAAATTAACATTTAAAAAAAAATACAAATTGGGTGTGATGAAAAAAATATGATTTAGGTTTTAATGTAAGGATCAATGAACATGAAATTCATTTGTTACCATTTTTGGTAAAAAAAGACTAATGTTTTGTGGTGTGCCAATGCCTGTTCTGACCAAGATGGGCTAGATACAAAATTAATCTACTCAGTTTATCCTAATGAGTCATCTGCCTTTGGGTCTTCAGCTCAACACTACAGCTCTGCATATATCATGTGTTCACGGCAGCCTTCTTTTTCTGAAAGAGGGACCCACACTGACAGTAGTGGTCTTGGAGACATGGAAGGTGTAGATGACTATGGAGGAGACATATCATGGTCTTTCAGGGGTCCAAGAGACCAGCAAAGGCAAAGGCATTCATGTCACCCATTTCTCCCTCAAACACCACCACAAAATTGGCTCATCTGATTATCTATCTTGTTGACATTTGTGGGATTTTGTCGCATGGATGCCATGCTTATATAATTAGAATAGTGCATCAAACCATTCTCGTTTTGCTCTAGAAAATCTTCTTTCAACGAAGGCACAATGAAAAACAAATTGTTAGTATGGTACTATAGATCTCCCCCAACTTCTCACTTTCTTCCCATCTCAGTTCCTTTGAAATGCATGCTGCTGCTCCTTGCACTCTGGAGTCACAGAGCTTTACAACACAAAAAAGGCCTTTCAGCCCATCGAGTCTGCATCAGTCAAAAACAAGCACCTAAATATTCTAATCCATTTTCTAGCACTTGGCTCAAAGCTCAGTGTGCCTTGACATCACAAGTGCACATCTAAATACTTTTTGAATGTTCTGAGGGTTCCGGCCACCACCACTCTTACAGGCAGTGAGTTCCAGATTCCCATCTCCTTTATAATTCTTTATTACTTACGTCACCTCTAAACCTCTTGCCCCTTATCTTAAATGCCCACTGATCATTGATCCCTCCGCCAAGGGGAAAGGTTCCTTCCTGTCTCCCCTGTATTCCACTTGCAATAAGTGAACTGTTAGACAATTGGGACAGCAATTAATATCCACATACCTAGGGACTTCATTTTCTCCAGTGTTGCTTCAGTTAGCACATGCACATTAAATAGCAAAGTAAACTATTTTAACACGATTGTTAATCTATGTGTTTCTAAAAGGTTAATAACTGTATTGAAATAACCCACAAAAGGACCTGAATGAATGATCCAATAGATAAGCAAGGGAAATTATTTCTCTGCCATCAAGTGGGACATATATTTTCCTGTTACAATTTTTAATAAATTAGAACATTATTACAAACCAGTAGCCATTTTCTCCCTCGACTGAAGGGATTTTCTTCATGAGTCATATAGCTCTCTGTTCAATTCTGTATGCTAGTATTAAAGAATTCACATAAGCCCTAAAACTGTGTATGACCACCAGCATCAGAAGCAAATCAAATGCTCTGCAACTACAACTACAGTGACTTTAAATGCAAATTGTTAACCTATTAGAGCCCAACTGAATTGGTTATCCTCTTGCTGTTATCTGAAGCGTTGATTTCTAAATAATGTGTATGAAAGTGGTCAGGACTGGAGCATAAAGCTTTTTGAAACTTCTGCCTCTATGAAGCAGGATTAAATCTGTAAACAAAAAGAACATCTCATTTTCCACTTGGGGACCCTGCGGACTTCAGGACAAATGTTGAGTCCAATAACTTTAGAGCCTCCTTCCATCCTTCCATGTCTTTTTACCCACCCCACACCCAGACCAATTATGACATGGGTTGTTTTGAGCACAGTCATCCACTTCCACATACTCATCAGCCCATTATTACAGTATATGGATTGTATTCAGCACAGATAATCTGCTTTCTCACTCTTCGCTTTTATTGTCTCTTATTCAGCTTTCCTTCTGTCCTGAACTAAAAATTAACAAAGTATAGATACTGGAAATCAGAAACCAAAACAGAAATTGCTGTGAAAACTCAGCAAGTCTGGCAGCATCTGTGGTGAGAAAGCAGAGTTAACATTTCAGATCCAGTGACTCTTCTTGAGAACAGTTCAGTTCTTTTTTTGTTTCACATCTTCAGCATCTGCAGTCCTTTGTTTGATATTAAATCTGTAAACCCTGGAAAGGTTAAACTTGATATCTTTTTCAAAAAGTATTTCAAGGAAAGGAAAAATATATGACTGCAGATTACCTTTTATTAATGGCTGCCCATGAAACGTTAATGTTGTCTGCCATCAGTTCCACCTTCCTGGTATTGTCCATTGAGTAATCCCGCAAAAGCTTCCGTGCAAGTTCATTGGCTATGTCTACATTTCTCTGCCACTGCCGCAGCTCCTTCATGAATTGCTGAAAAACAAATTAAAATAAATGACTGATATTATATAGGGAAGAAAAACCTAATGAAAACCAGTGAGGGGGAAGATTTAGTGTGGATTATTCTCATTCTTTAAATGCAAATTACATGTGCAATTATTTTCCTCCTCAAACTGAGAGTAATCGAAAATCCCTTTGCAAGCTGCATAAAACAATGGGTAAGAATTATGTTGCTAAATTCAGGATTGTTTTTAATCTCCTTTACAATTGATGTAGCTTTACCTGTGCAACAGACATTTGCATTGCTAATTTTGTACAATCAAAAAGACAAGTTAAGACTTAACAATCGCACTTTTTCTAATCCTTGCAACACTGCCTTTTTGATTAATGTCCATGACTAATAGACTTCAGTGTACAAGCAAAAGCCTCTGAAATAACAAATTATTCCTCTCTGGTGCGGGGCTTTCAATTCACCGTACCTTCAATATCTCTACAACGTACACATAAGTATCAGAATAGTGTTCAGTTTCACATTATGTGAAATCTGACAAACATTTCAATTGACTTTTCATGCAAAATCTTTTTCTGCATCCCTTTTATAAATCTGAAACTTCAATTCTTTTTAGTGTACAGATTACAGTGTACTGAACAAATTTTCCTCATATTTAGGTTACAAAGATCGACTCCCTTGTACAGTATTCCCGTAAGTTACACATGCATCTTATAATTCGAACAGTCTGCATCACCTCAGGATTGTGGCTATTTCCTTGCCTTCCAGCCAACATGGTGGTGAACTGTGGCTCCAGTCCTTGTCCACTCCATCCACTTCTTTTCTTAATTTTCCTTGTGTTTTTCTTTAAACATTTAATTTTTAAAATTTACTTAGATGGGAATGGAAGAGGTGAGTCCTGGACCAGAGGCTGTTGTGGAGAGGCATGTCACGGACTGGAGACCGTTGTGAGAAGGGGAGTCCCAGACTGGAGGCCATCGCAGGGAGCTGAGTCCCAGACTGGAGGCCATCGTGGGGAGATGAGTGCCAGACTGGAGGCCATTGTGGGGAGGTTAGTCCCGGATTGGAAGCCGTTGTGAGGAGGGGAGTCCCCGACTGGAGGTCATCGCAGGGAGGGGAGTCCTGAACTGGAGGCCATTGTGCGGAGGTTAGTCCTGGATTGGAGACCATCATGGGAAGGGGAGTACCAGACTGGAGGCTGGTGCAGGGAGGCAAGTCTCAGACTAGAGGCCATCGCGGGGAGGGGTGTCCCAGACTGGAGGTCATTGTGGGGAGACAAGTCCCAGACTGGAGGCCGTCGCGGGGAGATGAGTCCCAGTCTGGAGGCCACTTGGGGAGACAAGTCCTAGACTGGAGGCCATTGTGGTGAGGCGGGTCCCAGTCTGGAGGCCATCGCTGGGAGACGAGCCCCAGTCTGGAGGCCATTATGGGGAGGTTAGCCCAGGACTGGAGGCCATCGCGGGGAGTTTAGTCCCAGACTGGAGGCCATTGTGGGGAGGCGAGTCCCAGTCTGGAGGCCATCGTGGGAAGGTTAGTCCCGAACTGTAGGCCATCGCGGGGAGACAGGTCCCAGTCTGGCGGCCATTGTGGGGAGGCGAGTCCCAGTCTGCTGGCCGTCGTGGGGAGGCGAGTCCCGGACTGGAGGCCATTGTGGGGAGGTGAGTCCTGGACTGGAGGCCATTGTGGGGAGGTGAGTCCTGGACTGGAGGCCATTGTGGGGAGGTGAGTCCCAGACTGGAGGCCATTGTGGAGAGGCAAGACTCAGACTGGAGGCGAGACCCGGACTGGAAGCCATCGTGGGGAGGGATGTCCCAGACTGGAGGCTGGTGCAGGGAGGAGAGTCCTGCACAGGAGGTTGATTCAGGGAGGCAAGTCCCGGACTGGAGGCCATCGCGGGGAGACGAGTCCCACACTGGAGGCCATCGTGGAGAGGTGAGACCCAGACTGGAGGCCATTGTGGGGAGGCGAGTCCCAGACTGGAGGCCATCGCGGGGAGACGAGTCCCTGACTGGAGGCCATCACAGAGAGGAGAGTCCCAGACTGGAGGCCATCGTGGGGAGGTGAGATTCAGACTGGCGGCCATCGTGGGGAGACGAGTCCCAGTATGGAGGCCATCGCAGGGAGACGAGTCCCAGACTGGAAGCCATTGTGGGGAGACGAGTCCCAGACTGGAGGCCATCGCAGGGAGACGAGTCCAAGGCTGGAGGCCATCACGGTGAGACGAGTCCCAGTCTGGAGGCCATTGTGTGGAGGCGAGTTCCAGTCTGGAGGCCATTGTGGGGAGGCGAGACCCGGACTGGAGGCCATTGTGGGGAGGCGAGACCCGGACTGGAGGCCATTGTGGAGAGGCGAGACCCAGACTGGAGGCCATTGTGGGGAGGTGAGTCCCAGACTGGAGGCCATTGTGGGGAGGCGAGTCCCAGACTGGAGGCCATTGAGGGGAGGCGAGACCCAGACTGGAGGCCATTGTGGGGAGGCGAGACCCAGACTGAAGGCCATTGTGGGAAGGCGAGTCCCAGACTGGAGGCCATTGTGGGAAGGCGAGACCTGGACTGGAGGCCATTGTGGGGAGGCGAGACCTGGACTGGAGGCCATTGTGGGGAGGCGAGACCCGGACTGGAGGCCATCGTGAGGAGGCGAGACCCGGACTGGAGGCCATTGTGGGGAGGCGAGACCCGGACTGGAGGCCATCGTGGGGAGGCAAGGCCATTTGTGGATTGGAGGTGAGGCCTTGAATTTAGAAGGTTGGCGTGGTTTGGAGACTTCTCCTGGTGCGGTCTGGAGGCTTGGTGCCAGCATGAGAATGACTAGGGTGGAAGGACTGTAAACTGACTAATTTATTTTTACTTTTTATTATTATGCTGTACTTTTTTTCCGATTTTATACCAAATACTTAAGTATCTGCGCCTGGGTACTTTGTACTTAAAACGGCACCATAAGTGGCAACACTGCAAACTTTTCATTCGAGTGCATGTGACAGGCTCAGCCTGTGACTCACTGTAACCTTCAGATTATTGAAATTATTCCACACTAAATCATACTTACTGATTGTGCTTGTTCAAACTGATATGTGTCAACTCTGTTTTCCAAGCAGCATCAGGTATAAACTTTATCATTTTAAAAGCCTCAATATTTTTGCCACTTTCTGTCTCTGAAACCTCCTCCACAGCAACAAGCCCAAACTCTACATTCCATTGACTCCAGGCTCATGTCCTAATTTAATTGGAGTGCAATGCTACCAAACCCTGTCAGATCTTCTTTCCCATCCAATTTAGTGATTAGCTACTGTGTATATGGCACCACCACTGAAGAATGGGAGTCGGCTAACTCAGTTGGCTGGAGAGTTGGTTTGCAATGCAGATTAATGCCAATAGCTTGGGTTCAATTTCAACACTGCTACCATGAAGGACTCTCCTCCTTAACCTCGTCTGTTGCCTGAGGTGTGGTGATCATCAGGTTAAACTGTCACCAGTGATCTCTCTCTCTCATAACCATCTGATGAGGGAGCAGCGCTCTGAAAGCTAGTGCCTCCAATTAAACCTGTTGGACTATAACCTGGTGTTGTGTGATTTTTAATCTCTCTAAATAGGTATATAACTATTGTGCACTTCAAAGCTGCACTAGCAACTACCATTGTAATGCTGCAACCAGGATATTGTGTGTTTAGGAACACACACCCAACTCATAGATTGAAACAGCTGCATCTCTGGGCTCTTTGCTCGCTGTCGGAACGCTCACTTGCTCTGAGTCAACCTGTATGCTCAAAGCATCACTGCCACACCTGGTTGTGCTTTGCCTTCTCAGCAGGAGATATCAGGCTCAAATTATTACTGTATTGCCATGCCATTCAACGCAGACACAAAGCCAAGAAGTTTGTCGTAGGTGTAATCGAGACTCAGTAAAAGGGTTCCTTCACTAAGAGGATCCCAGCAGTGTAAGTCAAGGAACATCAACGTGCAGTATCAGTCCAGCACCCGCTCAGGGCAGTGAAAGTCAGGATCCTCTTTGCCGAAGGGGTGAGGAAATATATGAAGGGCAGCCCGCCACCTGCTTTCAACTAGGTGAGCGGTATTCAAGTTTCAGTAAGTGAATTAACATTGACATTTCAATCAGAGAAATCAAAAAAAGTTTTCTTTGAAATGACAGTTCTGTGTTTTTGTCAATTTTTGTTGCAATGTAAGCAACATAGAATCTGATCTGAGAGTCGAAATTACAGAAAAGCTTTTGTGTCAATGTAAAAGTTTTAAACTGTTGACAGACTTGAAATAATTTCCTCTTGGTCTCTTCCTCAAAGACTAACGTGTATTTTTAACACAGCCCTCTATTTCTCATTGCTTCATTGTTTGAATTTAGACAGTGGCACTTATACAGGGTTAAGTATTATGTCAGTGACCCAGTTCAAGATGACAGCAAGGGAACCTAAACTAGAAATCTATTTTTCCCACAAGACGCATGCCATTTATTTCTAATGGGAAAAAGATATCAGTACATAAATCACGGTGTCGGAAATGACCTTCTGGGAAAGATACTAACATCTAAACAACTCTAAATAATGCACAAAACCATTTTTCCAGTGTAGTACCGAACAATATTTGGAACAACAAATGTCAGGTTTGTGCTAACTCAGATGTGATGGCAAATAGTGCGCCACGATGGCTCTCAGTGTTGTTGGGTAGAAAGGAAGAATAATAATAACAGCTTTATTTACTGATCCCAACTGAAACGCTTTCACATGAACTACAGTGAACTTAGCTTGGCTGCAATGCTTCTGATGTTGGTAAGTTCCTGGTGTTTGCTGTCTGGTCTCGTGCATAAAGAATGGCTGTGAAGATGAAGTACAGAAGGGCAGTTGATGCCCATGGAATTGTGTGCAAAAATCAAATATTTCTGTAAGGAAGGAAGGAAATTTGGGAACGGACTTTGTGCAGCAAAAGTAGTCAACAAAAATAGATGGTTGTATTGATATTCCATGGAACAAAGATCAAGGCTCAAGGTGCGGTAAGAAACCAGATCAATCAACAGTAAGTTTGGCAATGAAAATCAATGAATTGCTAACTACACTGCTGACTGCCTCCATGTTTTATCCTGGATCAGTGCCAAACAAAACTGGACCATGCTGTAGAGCAGACAGAGGGACAATAGTGCAGGTTCACTTTGAATTTTAATGTCAACAAACACCCTTTTGCTATAGCAATGACGGCTCTACATTTCCATTCAAAAGTCTCCTGTGACAAGCCAAAACTTAATTACTAATTTCTAACCATGTTACATTTCTCACACAATAATCTGAAACTCGAAATGTGTCGAACAACTGATGAATGCTGCACAGTTAGTTGGTTGAGAACAATTCCATGTTAGGTTGCTGCTGAGCAGCTGAAGGTTTGAGTTTGTAATTTAGTGGAAAGATTATATTAAAAGTCACTCAGCCTCAAAACCCCATTAGTACAGGACAGGATTTTAAACACTCAAAAATATCACAAAACAATAAAGGATATATTGCAGCAGTCAGTTCTTACTGAGTTTTCACTAGATGGCAGCACTTCATGGCAAGAGTGGAGCCTTGTAACATTTAGTCTTGCGACAATTCCATCAGCAGAGCTGTGGTACTTTATTTTGTCCTTGCAACCCATTTAAAAATTAAATACTTGGGCTGTAGCTCTAACAACCCATGCTTGTACCGAATGACTGCAAGGCGATTGGTGGACTTCTGTGATAACGAATACAATTTCATGCATTCTATTGCAGTTTGCAGTTGAAAATTCCTCTAGTACCACTCAGTGAAAGTGACATAAATGTAAACATTCAATGGCAGCTCCTGTTCTCTCTTGAGAACATCCCATTTAATGTTGCCAATACTGTAACCCATGATTCAACTCGGCATTTCTCAAATGTAGCTTTTCATCTAGCTGGACCTCTTCCCTGCTGGTTTGAATCTAAGTAGATTTGAGATGCTGTATCTAAAGGGAGGTCTTGAAATGCTGGGTTTCAGTGCTATTAGTCAAATAAAGGCCCAATCACATGATTTATATTGCTAACTAGTGGCATGGTGGCTCAGGGGTTAGCATTGCTGCCTCACAGTTCGATTCCAGCCCCATGCCCTGTCTGTGCAGAGTTTGCACATTCTGCCCATGGCTGTGTGGGTTTCCTCTGGGTGCTCTGGTTTCCTCCCACAATCCAAAGATGTGCAGGATAGGTGAACAGGCCATGCTAATTGCCCACAGTGTTCAGGAATGTGTAGGTTAGGTGCATTATCTGGGGGTAAATGTACAGTAATAGGGGAGGGAAATGGGTCTGGGTGGGTTACTCTTCAGAGGATGGCTGGATGGCCTGTTTCCACACATCCTAATTATAGCTATCTTTCACACTAATACACTCTTCAAGCTACTTCATATCAATGCAGAAGTGTGTTAGACACACTTAAAATGTTTCAACGTTGTGCGCTTTGATTTGCTCGTCTGTTGAATTTTGAATTATGTTTATGTAGCTGGCAATAGACAGTGTTTGCACTTTGATAATGTATGGGTTTGATCACTATCCAATGACAGTTGCATGTACACTGAAAGAGACAGAATGAAGCTTAACAGTGATGCCACTTTGTTCTCACAGCCAGCAATAGAGATTGTCTGGGATTACCTAAGACGATTAGCATTTGGTGAGGTCCTGCAGAACATTACAGCATTGAGGAATTATGCTCCAAAAGAGCGAACCAGCTTCAAAAGAGGATATAAATTTGGGAAGAGAAAAATCATACGCAACAACTTTATAAGGACCTTTGACACATTTCACCAGCTAAAAAAGGAGGCCAAACAAGGAACCAGGAATAATAAGAATACAGTTTCTGAGGTCCTACAATTTTACAATTTGATTTTCATAAATTTTCCGTATTTGCAAAATGAGCTGGTTAATCCAGCTTTCAATTTTCTGGCTCCATTTATTCATTCATAATCTACAAGTGCAAGTCATTCAAATTGCCACAAGAAGCCCATGTAAAGTGCTTCATACTTGTCATTGCTTGGAAATGTCAGCAAAGATGACTGCATGTTCTCGAGGCTGTTGATGTTCCATGTGCTGCCACTGCAGGAAGTGATCGAGTTAACAAGTACCCATTCCAATGCTGTAAACATTATAAGAGAATTCAGCTGTTTCCAGATATCAAATTTTGTTAAAGCATGCCTAGAGGGCTAAGCCAAGTGCATTTCTCACACAATATTTTTCAAAATCGCTTTGAGCAGTTTTCAACCGAGATGATGCACTTGAAAGTTTAACATACAGTCAAAATTTCAGTCAAATTTATGAGGCAAAACACCATAAGGCAGAATAACAAATAATAATTGGATTCTCAAAATTTTCCATTATGTCAGAAAAATTGCAGTTCCGCTTAAAAGCACTGAGCAAAGGAGGTTACCATTTTGTATGTGAATAAAAAAACTGCAGAGTAAAAGTGAAGATGCACTCGGGTCCCTTCAGACATGAACTTAGGTACATGGAAAGGAGGTTAAAATCCCATGGGTAGGAAATGGTTCAAACCACCACTGACCTTCACTCTAAAAGAACAAACAAAATAGAGAACTTGGAGTCAACAATGTTAAGTTCCCAAGGAAGCCCAGCCTACTAACCAAATACAGAACATCCCTTCCCCATTTCGGCAGAGGTTCCTCCATTGAAAACGTTCACATTATCCAACAGCCGACAGGCAAGATGCTCCACAGGAGCACAATAATTTTTGGATTCTCAATTAATGTTGTCTCTGGCACATTCGTTTTGGTTGACAAAAACTGGTCTGTATTCCTTCTCATTACTATATCGTTTCTTGTCTGTACAGTGTAGGAGACTGGTCTCTGTCTGTGCTATGATGATTGAGTGGTACCCACTGCTCACTCAGGGTGTAATCCCTCACCAATGCTTCTTGACGTTTTTTGGAAAATGCTGTGTTTGGCCTTGTTGTCTTGTTGTATAACCTAATTCTGTTGTTTCCTGTCAACAACACCTCGTTGCGCTACCTCATGCTCCCACGAGGAGGTTGAACAGTTCATCCACTTTACTAACACCTTCCACCCCAACCTCAAATTTATCTGGACCATCTCAGACTCCTCCCTCCCCTTCCTAGACCTCTCCATTTCTATCTCAGGCGACCGACTCAACACAGACATTTACTATAAACCGACCGACTCCCACAGCTACCAAGATGACACCTCCTTCCCGTCTGCCCCCTGTAAAAACACCATCTCATATTCCCAATTCCTTTGCCTCCGCCGCATCTGCTCCCAGGAAGACCAATTCCAATACCGAACAACCCAGATGGCCTCATTCTTCAAAGACCGCAATTTCCCCTCAGACGTGGTTGACGATGCTCTCCACTGCATCTTCTCCACTTCCCGCTCCTCCGCCATTGAACCCTGCCCCTCCAATTGCTACCAGGACAGAACCCCACTGGTCCTCACCTACCACCCCACCTTCCTCCAGATACATCCAAACAGACCCCACCACCAAGGATATATTTCCCTCCCCTCCCCTATCAGCGTTCTGGAAATACTACTCCCTCCCTGACTCCCTCGTCAGGTCCACACCCCCCCACCAATCCGACCTCCACTCCTGGCACCTTCCCCTGCAACCGCAAGAAATGCAAAACTTGCGCCCACACCTCCCCCCTCACTTCCCTCCAAGGCCCCAAGGGATCCTTCTATATCCATCACAAATTCGCCTGCACCTTCACACACATCATTTACTGCATCCGCTGCACCCGATGTGGCCTCCTCTACATTGGGGAGACAGGCCGCCTACTTGCGGAACGTTTCAGAGAACACCTCTGGGACATCCGCACCAACCAAAACCCTCGGACTCAGCACCGCCTTCTTGACCTGCAATCTTCTTCCCGACCTCTCCGCCCCACCCCCTCTCCGGCCTATCACCCTCACTTTAACCTCCTTCCACCTATCGCATTCCCAATGACCCTCCCCCTTGTCCCTCCTCCCTACCTTTTATCTTAGTCTGCTTGGCACACCTTCCTCATTCCTGAAGAAGGACTTATGCCTGAAACGTCGATTCTCCTGCTCCTTGGATGCTGCCTGACCTGCTGCGCTTTTCCAGCAACATATCTTTCAGCAACGACACCTATTGTCCAACATGGTTTCAGCAAATCAAATGTCATGCATAACTGACACTTCACCAAGAACAATGCCAGAGAACTTTGAATCATTGAGTGGGTTGTGGTTCCAGTATGTTACCAAGAATTTTGCTCAGAATTCTACCAATAAGAAAGCTAAGCAGACACCTGAGGTGAGCTAACAGCCACACAGGAATCAATGCCCTGTGGAGCTTCTTACCTATCAGCTGTTGGATAGTGTGAATGTTTGCAATGGAGGAAGCTCTGATGTAATGGGGAAGGGATGGTCTGTATTTGGTAAGTAGGGTGGACTGTCATTTTCAGAGTCCGATCACATGACATCATGATGGTATCCTTGCTGCTGCAGAATGAACACCTGATTAATGAAGCTCCTCCTGGTGTTAAACAATTAGGCCTCTTGGTCTTTCTTGGGAACTTAACATTGTTGACTCCAACTTCTTTTGGACTCCAAATACTTTTGCCATGCTAACAAAATGGATCCTGTAATTAACAACAGAAAGTATTGGTAAAACTCAACAGGTCTGGCAGCATCTGTGGAGAAAGCAATGCGACTCTTCTTTCGAACTATTGCTGTGCTTGGATGATATAATGCGTTAGACTGAAGGATGAACTATTTTATACAGTCATGGAGGATCAGGATTTTGTCTTCCTCTGTGTAATTTTGTGCAATGTACCAGGACAATCCCATATTTGATTATGTATAAAGTCAGGTAAGCTCATTCGGAGGCATGATGGAGGAAAGCAAATTATAAATTTTCTCAGCATCACTATGAAGTCAGGAAACCTATACCGAGTACCTACCTACCCAAAGACTTCTGCCGCAAAATATTAAAGTTTACGATATAGTGAGGCCAATATCTATTATCAAATAGTTCACAGACTAGGCTCAGACATTTAAAATGATCACTGGGATCAGATATTCAAAGGCAGGTGAACTGCAAAGGAATTAAAAGTGAAGAAGTGGAATGGGCCTTACCACCTTATATTTCATGATTCATATTTACTATGAGCTTCTGTGTCTTGTAAATAACGACACATAATTGATTATCATGAATGACTCATAATTAGTCAGCTTTCAAATTACTAAAACCGTTACTCCCACCTTTTCAAAATAAATGGCAAAGTCATAAAATATATAAGAAATTGCATTGAGAACCTTTCTGTCAAGTGAAGTCACTTAATCATGATGACATCAGCATTAACTATTCAAGGAAATTTCAGCCAATTGTTAAAAAAAAGAATTGCATTGATGTGGCATTTTATCAGCCCTCTGGGATATTAAGGAATCGAAGGCCAGCTCTGAAGCACAAGCTACTATTATATGAACAAGTGGAGCAGCTAATTTTCACCAAAGATCTTCAAACTGTAAATGAAAGAACAAACATAGAATCTACGTTTTTGGTAATAATGTTGGTCAACTGCTTGCTCAACACTGTCATCTTTCCCTCAAGGATACGACTACTGCCACTGAGACTTATTAGAATGTCCTCTCTATAATCGAGGCTACCAAAGCAGTGAAATACTAAGGGAATTGTACACTGTCAAAGGTGTCAAAATTATCAGGCCAGACGTTAAACTCATGATGTTTCTGGCACCTCAGGTAGATGTAAAAATCCTGTTGAATGAATTGGAGAAGAGCCAGGAATTTTGGCGAATATTGTGCCCTTACCCAACTCGTTACAAAAACTATCTGGTTATTTATCTGAAAACGACTTGTGGATCTTGCTGTACCCCAACTGGCTTCTCCATTTTTTTCAATAAACCACAAATTGCTCTAAACCATCCTGCGCTTTCAAAAGAGCAGTATCCATGCAAGCATGCTTTTCACCAGGATAGGGACAGTCAGCATCTGTGGGACACAGCACAGCCTGTGACAAAAGGGCGTGGGCAGTTAAGTGTCATTTCATGATATTTCCAAGGCTTATGTCATCCCCAGATTTTGAAATTGAGCCACAGACACTCACATTGAGGTCATTCATATATATCAGGAAAGGCCAGGGTCCTAACACTAACCAGTGGCTTACCTTATTGTATACTATTCACTAGCCCATAAAACATCTATAGTTTTCTGTTTCCTAACACTCAGCCTTTTATGCAATAGGCTTCAGCTTTGTTGACAAACTTGTCATATTGAACTCTTTCAAATGCCACATTAAGCATCAAAACCTTAAGAGAATTAAAACTGATTTACTTGACATTTATTGAAGTGACTGTTAATTTTATCCCAATTATGATATCTAACCACTTTCCCAACATTTGAAGTTAAACTGAATTTTAATATTCTGAGTTGCACACAATGGAAGAGGCTTAAAGTGTCTCAAAGGGAATGGAGTACAAAATACGGAAGTCTTGCTAAAACTGTACAAGGTACCAGTCAGACAACACGTGGAATATTATGAACAGCTTTACTCCCTTTCTCTAAAGAAAGATACAATAGCATTGGACGCAATCCAGAGAAGGATCATGAGACTGATCCTATGTATGGAGGAGAGGTTGAGTAGGTTGGATCTTTCGGAGACTGGAAGTCGACTTTATTAAAACATATAATGTTCTGAGGTCACTTGATATGGTAAATTCAAGGAGATTATTTCCACTTGTGGGAGAGTCAAGGACCATTAGGGCATTGTCTGAGAGGACGCTTTGCTCAGTTAAGACAGAGATGAAGAACTTCTTCTCTCAAAAGGTGGCGACTCTGTGAAATTCTTGACTGCAGACAGCTGTAGAAGCTGGTTCACGAAGTGTATTCAACGTCAAGGGAGCCCAATTGATTGAGAATCAACAGTTATGGGGAAAAGGCAGGAAAGTGGGCTTGAGCATGATCTGATCAGCCACAATCTCATTGAATACGAGAGCAGAGCTAATAGGCCAAATGACCTACTTCTGCTTCTATGTCTTCTGCTGCTGGTGATGCAATCTTTGGCTGAACCATCGCAGGCTCCAAAATCCAGAGGTTAGCAGCCATTAGCATCCTGACAGTCAGAACAGGTGAATGAGAGCCTGCTTTTAGTTTTGCTGAAACCACAGGGTTTGCATAAACGGAAAAGGGAGAGAAAGAATTTATAGCTGTACCAAGGTTATCACATGGATGTTTGACACTATTACATTGCCACTTCACTGTTCAACATTTAGGAACAGAAACTTTACTTCAAAGGTCTGGAGTCCTGTTGTCCCCATTGTAACCTGCTTCCTCATAAAGTCATAGAGATGTACAGCATGGAAACAGACCCTTCAGTCCAATCTGTCCATGTCGACCAGATATCCTAACCCAATCTAGTCCCACCTGCCAGCACCCGGCCCATATCCCTCCAAACCCTTCCTATTCACGTACCCATCCAAATGCCTCTTAAATGTTGCAATTGTACCAGCCTCCACCACTTCCTCTGGCAGCTCATTCTATACACGTACTATCCTCTGTGTGAAAAAGTTGCCCTGTAGGTCTGTTTTATACCTTTCCCCTCTCATCCTAAAACTATGCCCTCTAGTTCTGGACTCCCCGACCCCAGGGAAAAGACTGTGTCTATTTATCCTATCCATGCCCCTCATAATTTTGTAAATCTCTATAAGGTCACCCCTCAGCCTCCGATGCTCCGATGGAAAACAGCCCCAGCCTGTTCAGCCTCTCCCTATAGCTAAAATCCTCCAATGCTGGCAACATCCTTGTAAATCTTTTCTGAACCCTTTCAAGTTTCACAACATCTTTCCGTTAGGAAGGAGACCAGAATTGCACGCAATATTCCAACAGTGGCTTAATCAATGTCCTGTACAGCCGCAACATGACCTCCCAGCTCCTGTACTCAATACTCTGACCAATAAAGGAAAGCATACCAAATGCCTTCTTCACTATCCTATCTATCTGCGACTCCACTTTCAAGGAGCTATGAACCTGCACTCCAAGGTCTCTTTGTTCAGCAACACTCCCTAGGACCTTACCATTAAGTGTTTACGTCCTGCTAAGATTTGCTTTCCCAAAATGCAGCATCTCACATTTATCTGAATTAAACTTACTTTGCTACTTCTCGGCCCATTGGCCCATCTGGTCAAGATCCTGCTGTAATCTGAGGTAATCCTCTTCACTGTCCACTACACCTCCAATTTTGGTGTCATCTGCAACCTTACTAACTGTACCTCTTATGCTCACATCCAAATCATTTATGTAAATGACAAAAAGTAGAGGACCCAGCACCGATCCTTGTGGCACTCCACTGGTCACAGGCCTCCAATCTGAAAAAAAACCCTCCACCACCACCCTCTGTCTTTTACCTTTGTGCCAATTCTGTATTCAAATGGCTAGTTCTCCTTGTATTCCGTAAGATCTAACCTTGTTAATCAGTCTCCCATGGGGAACCTTGTCGAACGCCTTCTTGAAATCCATATAGATCACATCTACTACTCTGCCCTCATCAATCCTCGTTGTTACTTCCTCAAAAAACGCAATCAAGTTTGTGAGACATGATTTGCCACGCACAAAGCCATGTTGACTATCCCTAATCAGTCCTTGCCTTTCCAAATACATGTACATCCTGTCCCTCAGGATTCCCTCCAACAACTTGCTCACCACCGACGTCAGGCTCACTAGTCTATAGTTCCCTGGCTTGTCCTTGTCACCCTTCTTAAACAGAGCAACCATGTTAGCCAACCTCCAGTCTTCCGGCACCTCACCTGTGATGATCAATGATAAAAATATCTCAGCAAGAGGCTCAGCAATCACTTCTCCAGCTTCCCACAGAGTTCTAGGGTATACCTGATCAGGTCCTGGGGATTTATCCACCTTTACTTGTTTCAAGACATCCAGCACTTCCTCCTCTGTAATATAGACATTTTGCAAGATGTCACCATCTAGTTGCCTACAGTCTATATCTTCCATATTCTTTTCCACAGTAAATACTAATGCAAAATACTTGTTTACTATCTCCTCCATTTTCTGTGGCTCCACACAAAGGCCTCCTTGCTCATCTTTGAGGGGCTCTATTCTCTCCCTAGTTACCCTTTTGTCCTTAATGTATTTGTAAAAACCCTTTGGATTCTCCTTAATTCTATTTGCCAAAGCTATCTCCTGTCCCCTTTTTGCCATCCTGATTTCCCTCTTAAATATACTCCTACTTCCTTTATACTCTTCTAAGGATTCACTCGATCGATCCTGTCTATTCTTTACATATGCTTCCTTCTTTTTCTTAACCAAACCCTTAATTTCTTTAGTCATCTAGCATTCCCTATACCCACCAGCCTTTCCTTTCACCGTAACAGGAATATACTTGCCCCGGATTCTCATTATCTCATTTCTGAATGCTTCCCATTTTCCAGCCGTCCCTTTACCTGCGAACATCTGTCCCCAACCAGCTTTCCAAATTTCTTGCCTGATACCGTCAAAATTGGCCTTTCTCCAATTTAGAACTTCAACTTTTAGATCTATCCATTTCCATTACGATTTTAAATCTAATAGAATTATGGTTGCTAGCCCCAAAGTGCTCCCCCACTGACACCTCAGTCACCTGCCCTGCCATATTTCCGAAGAGTAGGTCACGTTTTGCACCTTCTCTAGCAGGTACATCCACATACATCCTGTCAAGTGACTTTCTACTCTGTAAATAGTATGATAAGAGGGAAAGATGACCATCAGGTGTGAGTGATGTGATGACCTGTTGACTGTGGGATTACTTTATGCTGAAGGCAGGATGTGCCACATGGTTTCAGTATTGACTGACTAGTTGATTGTGCTACCTCAAATTAGTTGAGCATGCCTGAATTAGTCTGTCCTGTGCATCTCTGTCAGCTAAATGAATGCTGCCGTAGTCTGGTCATATCAGGATTCCTCCACCTCTGCCTCTTGTTGCTAGTCCTGCTGCAGCTTAGTCCTGTCTGCTGTGCAATACTGTCCAAGGCGCAGCTAGCCACTACAATCATGGAAGCCCAAGCTGGTACATATAGTGAAGGGTATCAGGTCTATTCAGGTTCCTGAATCTCATCTTTACTATCCCAAATGCCTGCTCAATGAATACTCCATGCCTTCAGTTCTTGCAAAACAAGGGTAAGACGCCTCAGCCTTGAGCTGTCATCGAGCATGTTCTTCAAAGGTAGGCCATCGGTATCAAGTAATGTCGTACACTTGATTAGTGCAGGACAAAGGCATCATGGTGGCTTGCAGGACATGTTGGACAAACTTTCAGCAGTTGCATATAAGATGAACATTAGTGATGTGTGATCCAAATTGGTTGCTAAATAATGCTAGTCCATTTGAGGCTGCCTTATTTGCCATTTGTAAGCAATCTATGATTCAGTGGACCTTTGGGAATCTGGTTTGAGCAGCAAGTCTGAGAGATTCTTCATTTTAAGTGGACCCATTAGTTGTAAAATGACTGCAGGTGGCAGCCCTGGAAACCTGCCATTAGTCACCTTCCATTGAGAAATCCTACTTATGTCACCAGGGAATCCCAGACATGAAGGAAGCTGCAGATTTTAGGGCTCTGGTAACCACAATCACTTCGGGAGTGGTTGTCTGCTCCAGATTGGCTGTAATCATCAGATTCTAACCCTCCCATGGCACTGATACTCATTTACATTGAGAAAGCTTATCCTCTGTGTATATATTCAGAGCTCAGGGTACAGGCACCTAAGAGCTGGAGCTCTGGGCTCATTCCTTCTCTCCCATGGAGCAGGAGGTGGTTAAGGCATCGCCTGCTACTACTGGTATTAATGCTGCTGCTTTTCTTGCTCCCCATCATAGCAACTGCCATGCTGCTATCAAGAGTACATCAAACTTAGAGAACTTAAGGTTGCAGAAATATCCTTCGAAGTTAACCCAAAGCAGTAAAAGGCACACACTCAGATCAAGTCCTGTGAACAAAAACTTTTCACTTAGGCAAAGAAGCAGCCGTGAGATCTTTGTATTGGAAGATTTTCCACTCTGTCAATTGCTCAGCCCCAACCATTCCTGATATCCTCTGATGTTGCTCAAACTGGTGTCTTTCAAGAAACCCAGGCAGTGGAAAGTAGAGACAGAAGCCAGGGTTACAATCCACTTAATTAAGCACATTAATTGCACATCCACTGTTTCACTGGTCTTTCCATATTTCACAAACAATTCTTCAGTTAAATGCAGAAATTGGTGGGTTCCTAGCAGCTTTTTGACACATCAGCACTTTGAGTATTATAGCTTGTTTGCAGCAATATCTATCCACCCTGGCAGGTGGAAGTGTCTCTCAGAAGAACAGACCCTTCCTGTTATCATACATTACAATTTCCTGTCAGGCTTCAATGTGTGAGACAGGTGGTGGAGGCAAGATTATGTTTGTTCCTCCTTGACATTCTAGCATTGCATTCACCTAGTTAAGAAACCCTAAAAACAAGCTAAACATTCAAAAGAAGCTCATTACAAATCATAGTAAAATATTGTGCCTGATTTATTTTGGAAGAGGTATATGAAGAAAAAACTTGTAATTGCATTTGTTTTAAATTGAAAGTCATGTCATTTTGTGTCGCCTGGATTACATACCTGGCATCTAATTTACTGCCTCCTACAGGTCGTTGTTTGAGGCATTAATAACAGGCTGTTGTAATGAATGTTTGATGGGTTAGCCTATTACAAGCACATTATTTCCTTCCTTACATGACTTCATGTAATGAATTTGCATAATTACACTAATGACACATAATTTTTTAACTTTCAGGCCCCATTTATTATCATGTTACATCTGAATAATCAAATGCACATTCAAAGTGCTTCATTACCTTAATTTCACTTTTAAATTGGGTGTAACATTCTCAACATTTGAAACTTTTATCAAAAAGGTAAACTGGTGACAGCAGTTCCACAGAAAGTATAATGCTTCATGATTATATTTTCCCATAGTTATTACATTAACCAACAACCATTGCATGAAATGTCTTGAATAAATAAATGAGAAAAAAATGTTAACTGAAAGGTCAACATAAATACAAAATATTGCCCTGAGCCCAATATAACCTTTCTATTAAATTAATAGAGTGGATAAAGACCCAACCTAAAACTTCTGTTTTATTACTCAATCGAATATCAGGATATTTAGTTCTGCAATGGTCTCTACATTAACAAGAAGGCAGAATGAAAAGTTGCTCAAGCATCAACATTTCCTCCATACAGTGCTCTGTCTAATCTATAATGAGATTCAAATGCAGCTTCACTACTTATTTATGTTTGACTTAACAAATACCCTTTGATCTTCGACTACTTAGCATCAACTACAATTTTAACAGTAGTAAATACAAAACCATAAAATTATTAGGAACATGTTGTTATGTTTTAACTCCCATTGGTTTCCATTGCCTGATGATTGAGATATTCAGAGATTATGTTCATAGTCATAGAGTCATAGAGATGTACAGCATGGAAACAGATCTTTCGGTCCAACCCATCCATGCCAACCAGATATCCCAACCCAATCTAGTCCGACCTGCCAGCACCCGGCCCATATCCCTCCAAACCCTTCCTATTCATATACGCATTCAAATGCCTCTTAAATGTTGCAATTGTACCAGCCTCCACCACTTCCTCTGGCAGCTCATTCCATACATGTACCACCCTCTGTGTGAAAAGGGTGCCCCTTAAGTCTATTTTATATTTTTTCCCTCAAACCCTAAACCTATGCCCTCTAGTTCTGGACTCCCCGACCCCAGGGAAAAGATTGTGTCTAATTATCCTATCCATTCCCCTCATGATTTTGTAAACCTCTGTAAGGTCACCACTCAATCTCCAACGGTCCAGGGAAATCAGCCCCAGCCTGTTCAGCATCTCCCTATATCTCAAATCCTCCAACCTTGGCAACATCCTTATAAAGCTTTTCAAATTTCACAACATCTTTCCGTTAGGAAGGAGACCAGAATTGCACGCAATATTCCAACAGGGGCCTAACCAATGTCCTGTACATCCGCAACATGACCTCTCAACTCTGTAGTCAATGCTCTGACCAATAAAGGAAAGCATATCAAACGCCTTCTTTACTGTCCGATCTACCTGCGGCTCCACTTTCAAGGAGCTATGAACTGGCACTCCAAGGTCTCTTTGTTCGGCAACACTCCCTCGGACCTTACCATTAAGTGTTTACGTCCTGCTAAGATTTGCTTTCCCAAAATGCAGCACCTCGCATTTATCTGAATTAAACTGCATCTGCCACTTCTCGGCCCATTGGCCCATCTGGTCAAGATCCTGTTGTAATCTGAGGTAACCTTCTTTGCTGTCCATTACACCTCCAATTTTGGTGTCATTTGCAAAATTACTAACTATACTTCTTATGCTTGCATCCAAATCATTTATGTAAATGACAAAACGTAATAGACTCAGCACTGATCCTTGTGGCACTTCACTGGTCACAGACTTCTTAAACAGTGGCACCACATTAGCCAACCTCCAGTCTTCTGGCACCTCACCTGTGACTATCGATGATACAAATATCTCAGCAAGAGGCCCAGCAATCACTTCTCTGGCTTCCCACAGAGTTCTAGGGTACACCTGATCATATCCTGGGGATTTAACCATCTTTACCCATTTCAAGACATCTAGCACTTCCTTCTCTGTAATATGGACATTTTGCAAGGTGTCACTATCTATTACCCTACAGTCTATATCTTCCATATCCTTTTCCACAGTAAATACTGATGCAACATACTCGTTTACCATCTCCCCTATTTTCTGTTGCTGATCTTTGAGGAGCCCTATTCTCTCCCTAGTTACGCTTTTGTCCTTAATGTATTTGTAAATACCCTTTGGATTCTCCTTAATTCTTTAACTCTATTTGCAAAGCTCTATAATACAATCCCAACTCTATTTGCAAAGCTATCTCACGTCCCCTTTTTGCTCCCCTGATTTCCCTCTTAAGTATACTCTTACTGCCTTTATACTCTTCTAAGGATTCACTCGATCTATCCTGTCTATACATTACATATGTTTCCTTCTTATTCTTAACCAAACCCTCAATTTCTTTAGTCATCCAGCATTCCCTGTACCTACCTTTCCTTTCACTCTGCCCCAATCAGCTTTTGAAAATTCTTGCCTAATACCGTCAAAATTGGCCTTTTTCCAATTTAGAATTCAACTTTTAAATCTGGTCTATCCTTTTCTATCACTATTTTAAATCTAATGGAATTATGGTTGCTGGCCCCAAAGTGCTTCCCCACTGACACCTCAGTCACCTGTCCTGCCTTATTTCCCAAGAGTAGGTCAAGTTTTGCACCTTCTCTAGTAGATACATCTACATACTGAATCAGAAAATTTTCTTGTACACACTTAACAAATTTCTCTCTATCTAAACCCTTAACACTATGGCAGTCCCAGTTTATGTTTGGAAAGCTATAATCCCTGACCATAACCACCCTATTATTCTTACAGATAGCTGAGATCTCCTTACAAGTTTGTTTCTCAATTTCCCTCTGACTATTAGGGGGTCTATAATACAATCCCAAAAAGGTGATCATCCCTTTCTTATTTCTCAGTTCCACCCAAATAACTTCCCTGGAATGGCGGGACTACCTTACGCTGAAAGACTGGAGCGACTGGGCTTGCATACCCTTGGGTTTAGAAGACTGAGAGGGGATCTGATTGAGACATATAAGATTAGTAAAGGATTGGACACTCTGGAGGCAGGAAACATGTTTCC
>NC_057721.1:24588316-24664757 GCF_004010195.1 Chiloscyllium plagiosum | reverse complement strand
GGGGTAGACCATTTAGGACAGAGATGAGGAGAAACTTCTTCACCCAGAGAGTGGTGGCTGTGTGGAATGCTCTGCTGCCGAGGGCAGTGAAGGCCCCGTCTCTGGATTCATTTAAGAAAGAGTTGGATAGACCTCTCAAGGATAGTGAAATCAAGGGTTATGGAGATAAGGTAGGAACAGGATACTGATTAAGGATGATCAGCCATGATCACATTGAATGGTGGTGCAAGCTCAAAGGGCAGAATGGCCTACTCCTGCACCTATTGTCTATTGTCTATTGTCTATTGAATATCCTCCCTCAGCAGAGCTATAATGCTATCCCTTATCAAAAACGTCACTCCCCCTCCTCTCTTGCCTCCCTTTCTATCCTCCCTGTAGCATTTGTATCCTGGAATATTAAGCTGCCAGCCCTGCCCATTCCTGAGCCATGTTTCTGTAATTGCTATGATATCCTAGTCCCATGTTCCTAGCCATGCCCCGAGTTCATCTGCCTTCCCCGTTAGGCCCCTTGCATTGAAATAAATGCAGTTTAATTTATTAGTCCTACCTTGTCCCTGCCTGCCCTGACTGTTTGACTCACTTCTGTTCTCAACTGTACCAGTTTCAGATTGATCTCTTTCCTCACTATCTCCCTGGATCCCACAATCCCACCTTACCAGTTTAAGTGCTACCAAGCAGCTCCAGCAAATGTCTCTGCCAGTCCACTTCCAATTTAGGTGTAATCCGTCCTTCTTGTACAGATCACCTCTACCCCAAAAGCGATTCATTTTAACATGACACTTCCAACTTTAAACTTTCATCCTGATTTGTAAATCCCTCCACAATATCAGCCCTCTCTTTAGCCTTCTCCAGATTTATAACCCTCTACACTCACCCAATTCTGCTCTCCTCTGCATCCTTCATTCCACGCCTTCAGCTGCAAAGGTCCTCAGCTTGACGATTTCTTTCCAAAACCATTTCATTTACCTTCCTTAAAATCTACCTTGAACCAATCATTTGGACAGCTGCACTGCAAACTTAAATAGCTCAGCATCAAATGCTGACTGATAAGGCTCTTGTGATATGCTTTATATTAAAACACTTTAAAGTTTAAGCTGCGATTGAGGAAGGGGGAGGAATGGGAAAAGACATTTTTGTTTCCTGTTGATTTATCTATCCTAAATAAAAAGGCTGTCCACATTTATAAAGCCATTTGATTTACCTTAACATCTGCATTCTGCTTCATTAGTATGTCCATGGTATAGGAAACTTCCTTCCAGGAGGCTTGCTTGGTTCTGATTTTCTCTAAAAGTTCCTCTGCCTCTTGCTTGGCTTCAAGCCACTGGTTGGAATCCTTTAGCATTTCTTGTAGCTGTTGAGTGCGGGACTGTAACCTGTTCTGCACTTCATCCCACTGATTTTGAACTTTTTCAACTGCAGGAAAAAGGGTAAGAAAATTAAAATAAAAGGTTACATCAAAGAACAATTTTATTACAAGGGTGCAAACATTCATCCAATGTGCAAGGAAATCCATTACAATCAGCATGCTTTAGGTATTTGTAAATCTTATGTCTTCTACATTTCATTTGTCACAAGTATGAAAACAGATGCAAAGTCTGAATCAATGCAATCTCCACCATTCAATAAAGTACTGGCTGATCTGATTGTAATCTGAACTCTACATTCCTGAAATCTCCACAATCTTTCATCTCCTTAGATTCTTAAAAACTAAGCCTTAAAAAGATACCAAGATTCTGTATCCACTGACTTTTGAGGAAGGGAATTGCAAAGACCCAAAACTCTCTGATTTCCTTTCCTTATCTTGGTCTTAATTGGCTGACCTACAGTTTAAGGTTGGTTCCAAATGCGAAAGGGAGAGCCCACCTACCCCAACATATTATTGTTACCAAGTTTTGTGTCATTCAAGCAGTGGTTCCCACCATAATTCACACTAATAGAAGTTAATCTTGTATCTGGGCTTCTGGTGTCATGGTTTATGGTGGATGGTGGGCTTGGTGAGGATGGGGGCGGGGTGGTGCAGTGGGGAGCTGCTCTGGAAGCCAAGCCCCACTATTCCTAGAGTTGATTAAAAAGATTGAATCAATGTCCAAAATTTCCTCGACTGATAAACTCAGATTAAAAGAAAACACCCCTCAGATTTCTGTATATAACAGGAAAACATTGTTCTTAATTGATGGCAGAAAAGAAACGTGAATGACAAACCCATAATTCTCTACAGGTGAAATTTTATCCTTTTTTAAAAAAGAAAATCCCCATCCACATACAAACAAACACACAAAGAAATGAGATAAAACATGGGTAGGGAAAGACCAAATAAAACAACAGTGAAGCCCAGTTTTGGCACTGGTCTGGATTACAGACATTGATGAGATATTTTCTTTCAGTTCCTTTTTGAGTCTTTGAGGACATGTGATTGTAGACACAATGATTCTCAACCTTTCATTTGCTGCTCCTGGACATAAAAACATGGAGTTGAAAATGTGTTGCTGGAAAAGGGCAGCAGGTCAGGTAGCATCCAAGGAGCCGGAGAATCGACGTTTCGGGCATGATTCCTGAAGAAGGGCTCATGCCCGAAACGTTGATTCTCCTGTTCCTTGGATGCTGCCTGACCTGCTGCGCTTTTCCAGCAACACATTTTCAGTTCTGATCTCCAGCATCTGCAGTCCTCACATTCTCCCATAAAAACATGGAGCTGAGGTGTTTAACATTCTCCCCTCCACATAAATAAAGCCATCTTGTAGATATAACACATAATGAGATGGGTATTACATTGACAAAAACTAACTGTAACACCTTCCAAAGTCCTTTGGTTTAAAGCAGCATATTTTCTCATTTTTAAATCCACAATCTAACATAACTAACACCTTTTTAAAAACAGACCTTCCTCACCCTTTGCACCTAGAACGAGGGCAGAACTTAAATTTTAACTTTTGTGATTACATTTTAAGAAACGTTTTGCATCGAGAAAGCAAGCAAAACAGGAAAGTGGATCATTTAATGCTTGTGTGTGAGCTATCAATATTTAGTCGATAAATACACAACTTCTGAGTTAGTTATTGCAAACAAAACTCTTGCCAAGTGGATGTGAAAAGAAGAAACAACAACTATTGATCTTTAGGAAATTTAAATTGGATTTCAACTATAAAGTGTATAATGAACACAGCTGAACAAAACTTTGATCTGAAATCTATTCCTACACTGGAGATTTCTAGGGCAAAATTAAAATTTAAAGTGGTAAGACTGGTCCCTGAACAAGTGTTATCTACTCATTATGATTCCATCCTCAAGGCATTATAGACCTGAATGAAATTGGAATTTATGTGTTTTTTAACTAACGAGCAGTGTACCCTGAATGCATTTCTAAATGGACAATAAAATCTGAATTGAATCAGTTGGAGAAAAGGGGCGAATGAGTTGTTCTATGTGCACAAAACAGATGTGGGGAATGGGAAGTCCAGTAAAGAAGAGAAAAAACAGAGAAACCTGAAATTGAGTTGGCACCACTAAACTTAGCAAAGATTCATTTAGCAATGGAAAAACAAATGACTTAGAAATAGAAAAAAGAGAAATGAAATAACTCAAGCAAGAGGATGCGAGACATTGGGAAAAGAAAATTAAAAAGTTTGAACTGAAAGAAAAAGAAAAAAGCAATGGGAAGACAAGCGAATAAAAAGAAAAAGAGCATTGGAAATAAAAAAGAGAAAAAAGAAACAAAGAGAAATGAAAAGAGAGATGAAAGATCATGCAAAGAAACAATGGAAACTAATTTTTTTTAAAGAACTTGAACACGTAAGAGATAAGGAAATTATGCAAAATGACTTGATTAAACAATGGCTTAGGGTAGAGGTAGCAAGAAAAGGTCATAACTTAGAAGATGATTTCTATCAATGATTTCCTTTAAATAAGAATCTGCATTTAGTGCCTAAAGAAACAGACGATGGAATTAAAATATAGTTTTCCAACCCATTTGGGAAAGTTCACCTAAGCTCCACTATTCTTGGGATTAAGTCAAATTGCTCAAAGCTTCCAATCTACTGTCTAATGGACTTGGGTTAACAGAAAACACTGAGCAGGTTTCTGTACTTAATCAGAAATGCTATTCATTGTAAAGATATCAGTTCTAACTACAGGGAAGTAAAATGTGAATTATCAATGTATAACTCTAATGAAAGCTGAAGCTCTATCACTCTTAAACCCCATACATACAGATCAGATACACACAGACAAGAAACAAACATCAATGTTATAGGTAGGGAAAAAACGGTGGGGAAACAATGCTTAATAACACCCGTCCATAGGATTGAATGAGGTATCCTTATTGCTTCTCCAAATCTTGAATGCCAGTGATTATGGTCAGTGTAAATTAATATTTCTTTGCTATCATGTCAGACATGGACTTGAAACATTGAAGGGTCAATAATAATCCCATCTCTTTCTATAGTAGAGTACCTCCTCTGGTTTATATTCTTCAAAATGTACCCCACATTGGCTTCACTATTTCTGACTTGTCATCTTGTAATAAGACTACACCTACTCCCAAGTCACTGGTACCAATCACCATTTTGAAAGGTCTTAAAAAGTCCTGGGGAGGGGGAACAACATTGGTTCATTTATTACGATTGCTTTCAAATTCTCAAAGGCTGCTTGGCATCCTGGTGACCATGTCAATTTTGCTTGCTTAACAACCTTGTTAAACTATAACTAACATGCTGAAATTGCACAAAAACTTCCAGTAAAACTCTCACATTCCTAAAAAAATCCCATTATTTCTAATTTAGTTTTAGGAATGAGGACTTTTACTGAAACTTTCAATTTCACCGATCTTAATCTACAATATATCCTACGGAAGATATTCTTGCTTTTGCAAATTCACATAAACTGGTCTTCTAATTGCTTTATATGTTCTTCTTATCTGTTACTATGTATTACAGAATTTAAATAATTACATAGTTAGATGTAATTATTCCATTTCATAAGCCTTTGCAACATAGCTGTGGCATTTTTTTCAACCCAAATGGCATGAATCCATATTAGTATAATCTATTTGCTGTAACAGAAGTGAATGGCTCTTTAGCCCTTGATATTCATGGCACTTGTTAGTACCTCTATGATCGATCAATCTTTGAAAGAAATGAGGCACTGCCAACCTTATTGATACAGTGTTCTTTCTAATTGTGGAGTTGGGCATGAATTTATTTGTGTGAGCTGTTATTTTTCTGTCGTCTATGCAGAATCTAGTTCATTCATCTGGTTAAGGAACCACCATTACTGGAGAACTCCAACTTCTTTGAGTAGGTTCATTCAAGTGATTTTCTAGTATGTATTGAATTATTTTTCCAACTATTGTGGAACAAACTGTGGGTAATTTTAATGACATTTGGTGAGTTCTAATTATTTTTTGAGTGAGTGACTGGTGGGTTTTTGTGTGTATCTGAAGTTAATGATCAGCTTGTGAGTACTTCTGTAACCACAGTGACTTCTTTGAAAAATAATTTGTGAAGTCTGAGTGTAGAGTGAATGGATTTGTGGGCTAATGGAATTTTGTTTCTTTTGGATTACTTGCAACTCACTAAGGTAAATAATGGAACCTCAAAGGTTTGTTAAGAGCATTTTGCGATCTCTTTTTTTTAACTTAAGGGAAATTCCTATAACTGAGAAGTATGTAGCTTCAATTTTAATTTTGGGTAATGTATTAGTCTTGGGAACACCTAAGAAATGGATGGTGATGTACAGCAATAGTCCTGAAATGGAAATGATAGGTTTAATCAATTGGATTACCGTGGAGTGAAAAGTTTATGTTAGTACAAAACCAGAAGTGTTAGAGTGAAAACCCAGAATTATGTATTTACACTGAGTATGGTGAAGATATGGTGTGGTAACTCCAAGAAGAAACAATCACTGTTCCAGTTCAACACCTGAAACCTCAGCTGAATTAAACCTACTGACGTGTTCGGCACAGGAATACTGGTGTGAGTAATAGGAGTGGTGTTTTGATTACTGTAGATGAGTGATGTTTGAGAATTCAACAGGGGTGTTTGCATGCAATACAAAAGCTGTTTTATTTCTTTTCAATTTATAAAGGCATGTTTTGGGATAACTGGGTTTATATTTTGACTGCATGTTTAAAATCTTTGTGTTTTCACTGTACACAGATAATTTGGATTTTCTTTGTTCCTTATTGAAGAAACGCCTATTTTGTGGTTAAAGCACAATCTACAGCATTTATGTTTATTGTTCAGAAAGAGACCACTTTGTTAAAACCAAAACAAATAAGCTTATGATCTGTGGAGTAGGGTTCCTATCTGTGATTTGACTTGTGATCCCAGCATTATCAGCTGGGATCACAACATTGTTGACTTTTCTGGGCTGAACTTGGTACTTATTGGTACTGACTCTACCTATGTCGTGCTTAGCTCAGGTAGTACATTCAGATGTATCTCTATAAATTTCCTTGTACATCTCAAGTAGTCTTACAAGATATTGCTGTTGCCCTTCTAAATAGGAGAACAGAGTGTCTAACTGCACTAAATATCAGAATTGGTGAGACAAATTAAAGAAGTTTTGTTTGAGAAGTGTTTGTGTCTCCTTTTACTTCACTCTGTTCAACTTGGAAATCTTCTGAAACTCTTATCACCTGACACACTTGTTCCTCCTTTCTGCCATACTTTCTCCGAAAATCAGGTTGTCACATCCATCATTATAACAATGTACAATTGCCCTGCCTCTATCTTTGGGAATGGTCCAACACAATCTATGATACTTGACTGCCATGTTTTTCAAAAACTGGTGTAATCATTCAATTTTCCATGATCAGATTGAATGGTGGATCAGGCTGAATGGGCTAATGTTGCCAAGTCACAAAAGTTGACTTGTTGAAAGGACAAGTCTATTGATAGATATAGCCAATGAAATTTCAGCTTTTGTAACAATGGAACAATTGACAAACACTATCAGTGAAACATCACACCAACCAGAATGTAAAAATGTACCATTGACTTCAACAATTAACCAAATAGGTTATTGAAGGATTCTGCAACTATGTTGCCATTACTGATGGTAAGATTGTGTTCAGCCAAACACTTGAACAAATTTTTTGATTAATATAGAGAGTTAATTTTGTTAAAAGTGAATTTGCCAAAGCCAAAGTAAGTCACAAACTATGGGATAAGGTCAAATGTCTCCCAGAGAACCCAAAACAAGGGATAGAAGAATGAGGGGGGAATCTCACAGAAACATACAAAACCCTGATGGGACTGGACAAGCTATATGTGGGAAGAACGTTCCCAATGTTGGGGAAATCCAGAACGAGGAATCACAATCTAAGAATAAAGGGTAAGCCATTTAGGACTGAGATAAGGAAGAATTTCTTCACTCAGAGAGTTGTGAAATTGTGAAATTCTCTCCTACAGGAAGCTGCATAGATATATTCAAGGCGGAGCAGGACATGGCCCTTGCAGCTAAATAGATCAAGGGATATGGATAGAAAGTGGGAATGGGATACTGAGATTGCATGGTCAGCCATGATCGTACTGAATGGTGGTGCATGGTCGAATGGTCTACTCCTACACTCATTATCTATGTTTCTATTTCATGGATTTTCCCAAAACAAAAATAAAATGAACAAAACAAAACATCCTGCAATATTTTTGCATTGGTGGATTTTATCAAAGTTTGTTCCAAATTTCAGAACTCTTGTATTCCGTTGAGCAAGTTTCAATATAAAGGGAAAACAGTTGAATGGACAAAGGAATAGCAGAGTGTCTCTGGCAATTTGAAAACTGAGCTACTACTATTTAGGCTTCAGCTGTTCTCAACTTGTCTTGACAAGTCATTTAAACTGTATCAATGCATAACTGGGAAAGGTGTACTAATAATTGTGCCCCACTGTTATACAAATCATCACAAAATGTATAAATTCGTAAAGTTCCAATAAAACCATAACAATTATCAATTTTCATGGCTGACCACTACTCATGAGAAAAGATATTCACACCAGGTTTAGCATACTTTAACAAGAACAAATAAAATAAATGATTTCTAACCTAATATGACTTAACTGTGCTGCACAGCCCAACTACACACCCAAGTGATCAAAATTAAGCCAATCAAAAGATAAATGGGTTGATACATATTTGATGGGCCGGAAAAGAATAGTCAGGGTAAACAAAATTCTGAAAATCAACAATCCAGCCCACAAGTTGGAAAGATATTTTTCACAGGCCATTCATCTTAGCCGTGTCCACATGCTGTTGTGAAGAAGGTGACAGTTGCTTTCTGATTTGATGGTCAATCAGATCTTCTAATTTCAGAGTTTCTTTTAAACCTTTTTTCTAACATAGAGAGATGTTGTGAAGGAGGTGGAGAGACAGAGAGAGAGATATCCAGATACTTTCTGCCTTGGTTTGCTAAAGGAAACGAAAGAAGCATATGTCAGGTACAGACAGGACAGATCAAGTGAATCCTTAAAAGGGTATAAAGGCAGTATGAGTATACTTAAGAGGGAAATCAGGAGGGCAAAAAGGGGACATGAGATAGCTTTGGCAAATAGAGTTAAAGAGAATCCAAAGGATTTTTACAAATACATTAAGGACAAAAGGGTAACTGGGGAGAGAATAGGGCCTTCAAAGGTCAGCAAGGCAGCCTTTGTGTGGAGCTGCAAGGAGATGGGGGAGATACTAAATGAGCATTTTGCATCAGTGTTTACTGTAGAAAAGGTCATGGAAGATGTAGAATGTTTGGAAATAAATGGTGACATCTTGAAAAATGTCCGTATGACAGAGGAGAAAGTGCTGGATATCTTGAAATGCATACAGGTGCATAAACCCCCAGGATCCGATCAGGTGTACCCTAGAACTCTGTGGGAGGCTAGGGAAGTGATTGTTGGGCCCCTTGCTGAGATATTTGTATCATCGATAGTCAGTGAGGTGCCAGAAGACTGGAGGTTGGCTAACGTGGTGTACTGGTTAAGAAGGGCGGTAAGGACAAGCCAGGGAACTATAAACCAGTGAGTCTGACCTCAGTAGTGAACAAGTTGTTGGAGGGAATCCTGAGGGACAGGATGTACATGTATTTGGAAAGGCCAGGACTGATTAGGGATAGTCAACATGGCTTTGTGCGTGGGAAATCATGTCTCACAAACTTGATTTGAGTTTCTTGAAGAAGTAACAAAGAGGATTGATGAGGGCAGAGCTGTAGGTGTGATCTATATGGACTTCAGGAAGGCGTTCGACAAGGTTGCCCATGGGAGACTGGTTAGCAAGGTTAGATCTCATGGCATATAGGGAGAACTAGCCATTTGAATACAGAACTGGCTCAAAGGTAGAACAGAGAGGATGATGGTGGAGGGTTGTGTTACAGACTGGAGGCCGCCAGTGGAGTGCCATAAGGATGGGTGCTGGGTCCACTACTTTTCGTAATGCATATAAATGATTTGGTTGTGAGCATAAGAGGTTCGGTTAGTAAGTTTGCAGATGACACCAAAATTGGAGGTGTAGTGGACAGCAAAGAAGATTACCTCAGATTACTACAGGATCTTGATCAGATGGGCCAATAGGCTGAGGAGTGGCAGATGGAGCTTAATTTAGATAAATGCAAGGTACTGCATTTTGGGAAACCAAATCTTAGCAGGACATATGCACTTAATGGTAAGGTCCTAGGGAGTGCTGTTGAACAGAGAGACTTTGGAGTGCAGGTTCATAGCTCCTTGAAAGTGGAGTTGCAGGTAGATAGAATAGCGAAGAAGGTGTTTGGTATGCTTTCCTTTATTGATCAGAGTATTGAGTACAGGAGTTGGGAGGTCATGTTGCAGCTGTACAGGACATTGGTTGGGTCACTGTTGGAATATTGCGTGCAATTCTGGTCTCCTTCCTATCGGAAAGATGTTGTGAAACTTGAAAGGGTTCGGAAAAGATTTACAAGGATGTTGCCAGGACTGGAGGATTTGAGCTATTGGGGGAGGTTGAATAGGCTAGGACTGTCTTCACTGGAGCATCAGAGGCTGAGGGGTGACCTTATAGAGATTTACAAAATCATGAGGGGCATGGACAGGATAAATGGAAAAGGTCTCTTCCTTGGGGTGTGGATTCCAGAACTAGAGGGCATAGGTTTAGGGTTTGAGGGGAAAGATATAAAAGATTCCTAAGGGGCAACCTTTTCACACAGAGGGTGGTACGTGTTTGGAATGAGTTGCCAGAGGAAGTGGTGAAGGCTAGTACAATTGCAACATTTAAAAGGCATCTGGATGGGTACATGAACAAGAAGTGTTTGGGGGCAGATGGGCTGTGTGCAGGTAGGTGGGACTAGATTGGGTTGGGATATCTAGTCGGCATGGACGAATTGGACCGAAAGGTCTGTTTCCATGCTGTACATCTCTATGACTCTCTGTAGTCTCTGTAGGTTTATCTTTGCAGTTTTTAAAAACTCTTATAGCTCAACCATTCAGAGTGGAATTGTCAGGTTGTCAGGTGGAATTCCCTTCAGTGAAAAAGATGCTGTGCTTCTTGAATTCACCTCTCACGGTTTCAAAAAGCAACATTATATCACATATAGTTTTTTAAAAAAATGCAGCATCAGATTTTCAAATGCAAATCTCGCCTGGCATTTCAGTGATAGAATTCCAACTTTCATTTCAGTTTACAGTTATATATCAAAAAATGTAGCCATTCACAACAACAAAAACAGAAATTGCTAGAAAAGCTGAGCAGGTCTGGCAGCATGTATGGAGAGAAGTCAGATCGGGTGCGGTGATCCTTCTTCAGAACTGTCATTTGCAACTGGATATTGATGCCAGGAACTGTTGTTAAATGGAGACTCAATGGCCAGTTATCCCAGTTATTTATTTTTTCATGCAAACTAAATGTGTGTTAGCAGGAATACTCAATGGTGCAGAAAGAGGCACAGAGTTTGGTATGGGATCTCAAAAATCTTGAAAATGATTTCCAATAGTTTTGCAGTGAGAGTCATTTATCCAGACCACTACTCTTCACATTTTTGGAGAGATCACATGGCAGTAATTTTAAGCTATTTTGTTTTTGAAAATCATTCCTGCAACAGACAATGACAATGCCATGGTGGACACTTTGTTAAGAGCAAACATAAAAGATTATTAAAAATGTAATGATCAAAATGGAATGTGTAGAATATGATTGTTATTAAAACACTTTGCGTTTAATGTAAATATATTATTAGTCTCAACAGAACATTGGAATAATGATAAGAAAAAACAAGATAGAAACTGAAACTATCTTTTAAGGATACCGTTTCATTTTTTTTCTGTGGGAGAGGCAAGATAAAGATTTTCTATGCATAATTAACATGTGGGAATTTGCATTTTATAGTAGAGGCAAATTAGTTTTTATTGGCTCTCCTCTGTTCACTCCCCAGAGGTGACCACAACAAATATTCTTAATTTTTTTCGCATGCAGCTACATCATACTTTAATTAAAACCTAGTTCTACTTAAAAATGAAGGAGACGGTTGCAGAACTTTGAGTGAAAAAATAAATTTATTACTAAGAAAAAACAACATCAATCACACACAAACACAGATGTAAAGCTTAAAATGGAAGGAATGTCTCGTATAAAAAGGAAAATCAAGAAAATATAGTTTTAAAAAATGCCTCAGAGTCCTTGAGGTGTCCAATTGTTTAACTGATGCCTTGTATCCCAGCAGTGACACAACTGGGAACAATCTTGAGTTGGCAATGATTGGATGACTTTGAGTTTTGCTGAATGAATGTTTCTCTAATTTGCTTTAACATTAGGCACTGCTTCTCAAGAGGCTGGGGTAAACAAGGAGAGGCAGAGAGACAGAGAAAGAGAGCAAGCTTTTCAGTTCTGCTAGTACAAGTTGACTTTCATCTCCATAGCATGAAATATAGATCCTCTGTATACTCTCCTGCCTATCTTCATTGCATGAAACGTCCAGAAAAGTGTAAATCAAACAGGAGATATATACCTGAGTGACCACTTTCAGCTATTTTGATGTCATCTTAATTTCAGTTCAAACTGACCCTTCTTTAATTGATGGTTTCTTCAAATGGCTAACCTCGTCAGATGACCTCGGTGGCCATCTTAAGTGAATGTTCCTTTTTAAAACCATTTAGTACACAAATCCAGGTACAGCAAACTTTGATTTAACCATCATGTGGAGGAGCCTGTATTGGACTGGTGTAGACAAAGTTAAAAATTACACAACACCAGGTTATACACCAACAGATTTATTTGGAAGCTTTCGGAGTGCTGCTCCTTCATCAGGTAGTTTCATCAGACAGTTACCTGAAGGAGCAGCGCTCCGAAAGCTCATGCTTCCAAATAAACCTGTTGGACTATAACCTGGTGTTGTGTAATTTTTAACTTTGAATTAACCAACAGCTTATGAACTGGCATTCTCAACAAACCAGCAAAAATTATCTACCTGAAATATGAAGATTACTGTATTATCACAATTTCCTCAATTTGAGGGCACGAATGAGAATGATCTCTGCCATTACATTTTGTTCTAGACAAAGTCGCATTATTATTTAAGTGATTTATACTGTAAATAAAGTATAACAGTGAGGTATATACCACCTGCATGATATTTCTATTACTTAGTGTGTGGTTTTACACTGATTATGTGGATCTCTTGATCAACTGTAGTATTTGATCAGCTGGTACCCTCCTGATCCCATTGGTTCCAGTTAATAAAAGATTTACTATATTAAAATCACAGGATAGAAAGTGAATTTTTTTTACCATTATCATAATACACTGTCAAGCCTAAAATATCTTTGGACACACTGCCAAGGCTGCAAGAACTTTTGCCCAGCCATTCTAACACTTCCCTTTAATTGTCCGGAACCAATTAAATTTCACTCCTATTCCATTTTTTGCTCCTCTCACATATTCAACTGAACAACTGAAGCTATACATGTTTATGATAATAAGTTGTCCACATAAAGCTAGGATAACTCATTAAAACAATTATGCACAATTGTCCATGGTCAACTAATTTTCATAATTATCCACAGCAGACAGCACTATGCAATCCATTTATAACCATCTCCGGGCAAACAGCACCTGTAATGGTAAATCTACTCCAGACATTACATCGTCACAAATCCAGTAACACAAAAATGTACTTATTTAAACTATATCATTAAAATACGGGCATGAAAACCACTCGCTATTTAAACCGACAATCTACATGGACAACAACTTCAGTAGATGGGCAGAAAGTAGTTGCAGTGAGTTAAACACCGACTCCACCTTTGACTAGATTCCCATTCTACAGACTTCATTCAATAGAAAGTAAAACCCCAGTGAATGTAAAATGGACCCTAATCCGCTCCAACCACGTTGTGCCCCTATGACCTTGAACATCATCTCACACTTTCCAGTTCAATACTGAGCCAATTTGAACCTGAGACTGATCTCATCATACCGAAATATTCTAACTCAATCTGTTATCAATGCATGCATCTTGACACCACACAGCCATCAGCTCATTCTTCCAATTGCACATGGTCATAACATATTGCTACAACTGCCACTCAACAGGTCTTATTTCCCTATGCATGCTTGTGTGGCACAGTGGTTAGCACTGCTACCTCACAGCACCAGGGATCCGGGTTCGATTCCTGTCTTGAGCAACTGTGTGGAGTTTGCACATTTTCCCCATGTCTGTGTGGGTTCCCTCTGGGTGCTCTGGTTTCTTCCCACAATCCAAAGATGTGCAGGTTCGGCGAATTGGCCATACTAAATTGCCCACGCTAAATTAGAGTTAGGTACATTAGTATAAGGTAGGGGAATGGGTCTGGGTGTGTTACGTTTTGGACAGTGGGTGTGGACTTGTTGGGCCAAAGGGCCTGTTTCCAAATTGTAATCCTATTATTGTTTCTAAACAATAGAATCAAGCAGTATGACCTCGACTTTCAGATCCTTAACCCTCTTGGAAAACCCATACTCTTCCAATTCTGGCCTTTTGAGATTTGCTGATTTGAATCACGCCAACACTGTGAGCAGTACCTTCAGCTGCCAGGATTCTAAGCTTTAGAGTTCCCTTCCTAACCCCCTTTACTTCTCCTCCCTGCTCCAAAATATTTATGAAGTTTAGCTTTAAGACCAAACTATGGTCACTGGCTAAATATCTCCGCATATGGTTTACTGTCAAATGAGATAACCCTCCTGTTTAGAATTTCAGGACCTATTACTTAAAGATGCCATGAAATAAAAATTGTTATCTGATTGCAAAAAAGACTGGATTATTTGTTGAATTATTCAATCTTGACTCTGAGTAGAAATGTTTGTGTTTGTAGCTTTTGCCCCTGCATCAAGCAAGCACTGGATTGTGTGCAACTCTCACTGCACTCCAAAAGTAATTAATTGGTATTCATTTACACCAGCTTCAGCCAGGTGTTAACAAAATTGCACTAATCTAAAAATTGAGTCTGCAACCTTACTCCTCCAGTCATCCTAACAACAAAATCATTGACATTTTGAAAATGTCCTACAGCTAACCATCCAAAGTGCCCATCTGTTTTCTGCGGTTGGCTCCTCTTAATAAGCAGTATTCTTTGATTGCCATTTGAGGCTACAATTAGTTGGTTTGTATGCAACACTCAGTTCAATGGCTTTCATGGACAGTGGAGCCAATGAGGCCCAATAAACTTAATTTTGCTATTCTGAAAGTTTAAGGTCATGGTTGCTTAGAAAATTGAAGTTGGTTGGGTGTGAATATCAGTGAGTGAGGAACTGTAGTGAACAGTTCGCATTGAGAACAATGGTTGAGCTCCTAACTTATGGCAAATAGAGTCAGAGAGTCATAGAACCATACAGCATGGAAACAGATCCTTCGGTCCAACCAGTCCATGTCGAACATAATCCTAACTTAAACTAGTCCCACCTGTCTGCTCCTGGCCCCTATCTCTTCAAACCTTTCCTATTCATATATCTAGCCAATTGTCTTTTAAACATTGTAATTGTACCGGCATCCACCACTTCCTCAGGAAGTTCATTCTTGACATTCGAAGCATAAAAGTAAGCTGATTCCCATTATACTCATATACCCAATTTGCTTTTAAAATTCCTCCCTTCCCCTTCCCAGGGTTGGTTATTTCAAAGCTAAAATTAAACCCACATTGTGAGAAGCACTTTGAAATATTCCAATTATGTCTGAATTGTTACTAATTAGATATTTTGGATTCCTTAACATGTTAGCATATTAAAATATTAAAGAATTGATTAACTAGAGTGGAGGGTGTAAATTAAATAATAGAGTCTTGCAGTGCCACACTTGCCAGAAGGCATAGAATTAAATACAGAAACAGAAAAAGTTGGCAATACTTGACAGTCAAAGCAGTATCTTTGAAAAGACTAGGTAAGTGAACACTTGAATGTGAACCATTGGCTGAACACTAGAAAAAAAAACAAGTAAAAGGGACGTTTTGTACAAGTGATTTGTCTTCTTTTCCTGTACAATGTGTGGTTGAACAGCACCGACTCTTCATTTAGTTCCTTTCTTTCGTTTTTGCTGAAGTGTCTAAAATGAATCTGTTTTCATCACTGATGCAGACTAAAGTGCTGAGTTTCATTTTGCTTTTTTTTTTACATTGCCAGAATCACAATTTCCTTTGGTTTTTAAAAAAGTGAATACTCCTATTACTCACTGTTCTGTCTGTTGTCATTGACCATGATCTGCAGTGATTTGATTTATAAATGAGTTTTTTCCACATCCTCAAATGGTGAATAAACCTCTTCTTGGCTCCACTAGCAAAGTGAACTTAATGAAAGTTGGATTGTAATTAAGTCTTCATTGGCAAAGTTATATTTAATAAGCTTATCAAAGCACATTTAGATCATGACATATGCTACTCAGCAGGTCTGCTTATTTACAAAAGGTATAATTTGGTAAAATTTTCATTTGAGGATGCAACATGAAAATAATTAATACAGCATATGATTGCTCTCAAAATATAATTCAAAAGCTATTAATGTTAATGAGTAGCAGTGGTGCTGTGGGTATCCTAATACTTTTGGATTTACTGATGCATTGGCCATTATGGTCACTGTGACAGCCCTAATCTACTGTTATCTGGAACTCATTACTTATCTAATGAAGTGTAACAGGAAAGACTATAATAGTTTTTACAGCTTATAAAATTGCCCTGCTCAGCTTTGCAGCCAACCATATAATTTGCTAAATAGTATAGGTCTGTATTCCCCCGTTGCAGTATTGACATTAATGACTGGCTGAAACATGCTTCTGATCCTACAAAATGGCAGCACATTGTCCATCAAGTTTCATCATGCTTTGAGTTGCAACTTTGAAATGATAATGAAAAAAGGAAGCAAATCCAGCACTCTAGATCCCAATACCTCCTTGGACATCCTGCCCATGCGTTCAAAGATCTGTGGGTGAGAATCAATCTATTCAGTCAAATAAAGACCATGGCAGAACCTGTGAAGTCTACATCCTCGAATCAAGGGACAGCTGATTAGGATAATTTTCACTGTGGGACATCCCCTAGAGCAGTGCTCATCAATTACAACCATGTAGTAATTCATTTGATTAATGAGTTTCAGTTTGCCTTGGTTGGTGAAGGGAAAGCCAAATAGCCAAGGTGCCCTCTTCAGGTTGTTTTTCCAGGGTTGAGCAGTTGTGTGGACATGGAGAAGGGTGGAATAAGACATTGCTTTTATCTTACTCCTCGCATGTAGCTGATCAGATTTCATTGCTAAGACATATATGGTTATTTGAGTGCTCCCACCTAAAGAACTGTACCTCACCATACCATGGATGAGGTGTGGGTGGTGTAGGGTAAGAGTTTTTGCCATATAGAGTTGACAGCTACTTTGAGCCAATGGTCTCCTTTAAATGGGACATTTGCTACAGAGACTAGATTATAGTGGTGGTGGAAAAGCAAAGCAGGTCAGACAACATCCAAGGAGCAGGAAAATTGACGTTTCAGGCAAAAGCCCTTCACATCAGCATTCCTGATGAAGGGCTTTTTCCCGAAACATTGATTGTCCTGCTCCTCAGATCCTGCCTGACCTGCTGTGCTTTTCCACCACCACTCTAATCCAGACTCTGATCTCCAGCATCTGTAGTCCTCACTTTCGCTTACAGGGAGCCAAATGAGCATCCTGTTATGGATTAAGACTGGTCAATTACATCTGACCCTGATCATACAATATATACATTGATGGTTTCTGATCATATTGGAGTGGGTGGTGGACTGTGAACTGCCTTGGTGCAGTTGGCGCTTACATTACTTCACAGTGTGTTGGAATGGTCCTCTTAGTTCTATCACTTGTATAAATGGTTCCAATGCATACAGCATATCCACTGGTCAAGTTTTTCAAAAAAATGACATTTGCATGTGGTGATGGACCCTCTAACCAAAACAGGGGGTGCCCAATGATTGGCGCTACAGAAAATAGGCCCAGTTTCTTCATCACCATGAAAAGTGAAGAGAAGACCCTTTTAGGGTCCTTGACTTAACACCAGACCAGGAGAAAGTGAGGACTGCAGATGCTGGAGAGTCAGAGTCAAAAAGAACGTTGCTGGAAAAGCACAGCAGGTCAGGCAGCATCCGAGGGGAAGGAGAGTCGAAGTTTCTGGCATAAGCCCTTCATCAGGAATGGAGGGCTTATGCCTGAAACATTGACTCTTCTGCTCCTCAGATGCTGCCTGACTTGCTGTGCTTTTCCAGCGCCACACTTTTTAGCACCAGGTCAAACAAGTGAAAATTGCCTGCCTTAAGAGAAAAAATGGCAAAGGGAAGGAAAACTGAATGAAACTGGCATCAATGTTTTGGCAAGAATCAGAAAACAAGCAGATTGTTAAAAATACAGACACTTTGTTCTGCCCATTGAGTTCCTGGCAGAAGCAGATAACCCTTACTGTTGCAGACTGGGGCTCACAACAGGATAAACAAGAGACACACCGGGCCTCTGATAAATAATGATCAAACATAAATAAATAAATACTCAAGCAGGGAGTGCAAATCAAGCACCTGATGATTGAATGGACTCTCTGTGATGGGTTTTTAAAATTTATCTTTGTGGTGTCACTCAGTCCTCGCAATACTCAACGTCTGTTGTATACGTACGTGCGGTGTAGTCATGGTGACAGCAGTAAGTATAATTTATATTTTTGCTCCATCATTATCATCTTTTTTAACTGTCTCTACCCTTGAGTTGGCACTTCCAGCATTCCACAGAATTGACATTAGATGGGTGCAACAGGCCAGCAAATTAAAAAGGAACTGGCTCTGATTACCATTCCTGACTACCCAAAGTGCATAATTTCAAAGGAAAATCAGACCTAATGTTGCTACTTTGAATGGATTTCGATAAACATCATGGTCCGTATTTTCATAATTTCACACTTATCCCTATTCCTCTCCTCTATCACCCACTGAAATGATCCACTTCACCCATTTATAACCAGAAGGAGAACACTGATTTGCATATGCAATGAGACTGCCACAACTGTCTGAAAGCTTTGGGACAGAAAATAAATTTGGGATTATTCAGTATACCAATAAAGAACAAAACACTCACATGGTACTTTTCACACCTTCAGAACCTGCCAAACCACTTTGAATTCAATCAGCTGGTTTTGAAGAACAATTGTCACTGTTACTGAGGAAAGTGCAGCAACTAATTCATGCATAGGACAGTTCCACAGTCAATGAATGAGTAGTTTTTGAATGCGTAGTTAAGGGGCAAGGACGGGCCAGTATAGGAGGACATTTCGTGACCAACTGATGGACTGTGACACCTCCAAAGTCAAAACTGAGTGTATTCACAAAAATCTAGAAAGATCACAAGCATAGGATTTCATTACAACTAGCAGTTGACTCATGTGGATACTATAGCTTACTGAACACTCTTAATGTATGAATTAGTGCCAGACAAGACAATAAGGTTAATCAGAAGGTTGGCAAAACCCAGGAAATAGAAAACAACATAGTCAGCTGTGCGTCTTAGCCCTGATTGAAAGCCGGCCAGCAGAGCAACTCACTGAAATACCTGATCTCCCAGGTTATCAAAAGCATTGTTCCAAATTCTTTCAAATATCATAGGAGCTCAAAAGATAGGTGGATATATATTTGAAAGTGATGAAGTCAGAGGACAAGGAAGATAGGGCTGGAGAATGGCTAGCTCTTTCAGGAGCCAGTACAGATATGATGGGACAAAAGGCCTTATTTTCTATGGTAGAATTCTGTGATTCCTTTATGATACCATCACTTCAGGACTAAGCTTGTGTTGTTTTAAGAGTCTGCATGTCCAACAAATCAACAATTTAATAGATTGGAAAAACACCTCTACCCATCCAATTATCATATGAAAATGAAGCACCAACAAGAGGCAAGTCAGACTCATAGAAGATTCATGATGAAAGGGTCTTTTTCAGGTTGGAAAAATGTGTATAACTAGTGGAGTGCCACAAGGGTTAATCCAAAAGCCACAATTATTAACTAGCTATATTAATGATTTAGGTGAGGGGGCAAAATATAATGTATCCAAATTTGCAAATGACATAAAAATAAATGAGAGGGCATGTTGTGATGAGGAGATAAAGAATCTACAAGTGGTCTTAGGCTTGAGACAGTGGGCAAAGAGCTGTCAGTGTATTTGCAGATGAAGTCCAATGCAAGAAAGCACAAAATCATGCACCTTGGTAGGAAGAATGAAAAGGTAGACTATTATTTAAATGGAAGAAGTCCCTCAAAAAAAGGTAACAGAGAGGGAGCTGGATGTTCTTGTGCATGAAAAGGTGCTGCTTGTAATTAAGACGACAAATGGGATTTTGGCCCCTAATGCTCGGCGGTTGGAGTTTAAAAGTAGGAAAGACTTGTTACAACTGTAGTGTGTTGGGAGTGGTCACGTCTGGAATACTGTGTACAGTTTTTGTCCTGGCATTTAAGAAAGGATATTCTGGCATCAGAGGCAGATCTAAAGAGATTCACTAGGCCATCTATGGGAAAAAGAGGTTGATTTATCAAGAATGGCTCACAACAGGTTAAGCCTTTGTTCATTAGAGTTTAAAAGAATGAGAGGTAACATTACTGACAAATATAAGGAGCCTTGACAAGGTAGATGTTGAGAAGGTGTTGAGAAGGGACATAATAACAGAACAAGAGGTCATTCAGTTAACACTGTGATGTGAAAGAATTTCTTCTCCCAGAGTGTAGTGAATGTCTGAAATTCTCTCCCACAAAGAGTTGTGGAAGGCAGATTTTAAAGAAGAGGCAGATAGAGTTTTGAAATTTTGAAGAATTGATGAGCTGACATGAAAGAGGAGCCATATCTTATTGGAAGGCAAAGGGGTGGGGGATGGGGGATGGGTGTGGTTTTAATATCAAATGACCTAATCCTGTTCCTATTCTTTATGGTATGTTCAAAAGAACAAATGGAAAAGTTATCTTGCTTTCTGCCACTAGACAACTCACCCAAACTTAAGTAAATGTAAAAAAAAGGAAAACTTTTAAGGGATGTTTTTGAAGTATTTAAATGTGCCCCTCAACAAACAAGAGTGTAAGAGCCATATTTATCTAATACCCTTCATCTGTGTGAACTGCCACCTTGGCTTTTGCTCCGAATGACCTTCCTACATACTGAAACTGGCATTTAAGCATAAACATGTACTCCCTGATTTTGGTTGCCATTTTACTCCAAACAGTCCATTTATGTTGAATCACTGAAACAAAAAGAATGATAAAACTTCCTGCGCACAGCAATTTTGGAAAGTGAGAAACAATTTTTTTTCTAATATTGCACCCACTTTGTGACTTTTGGTGCAGCAGACTGCTGGAGTACTAGAAATTAAAGGTAGCTATAAATGGACTACTATGTTACGAAAATGTTTTATCCAATCATCTATGTCTAAAATTACTGAGTGAACAGAAATGAACACAAGTGGATCTATAATGGGTTTGATGAGGTTTGAATTTCCAATTTCCTCACTTAATAGGCTGATTCACTTCAGTGCTGCAGACTACTGAGGGTCACTGCCAATTCCTGGGAAGATTGGGACAGGTGACAGGAATAGGTCTCAACTCAGTTGATGCTAGCCATGCATCCCTTTGGGTAGGCCAGACTGCGATCTGGAAACACATTGTAGGACTTCAAGTTACACAAATGATGTAGCTTGAATATCAGAAAGCATTCCACTCCATTTTCCAAGAAATCTGCAGAATGAACACTTAGAAAAGACTTCTAATTCTATTGCGGTTATCAGAACCACAAGATGCCCCAAATTAATGTACAGTCACGATAGTGCCTTTAAAGTGCAGTTGCTATTGTCATGTCAGAAACATGGCAGCCACTTTGTTCTTAGCAAGATCCCATAATTAACAGAATAATATTAACTAGGTCAGTTGTTTACATCATGTTGACTGTGAAAAAACAGCTGCAAAACACAAAGTCAGAAAATAGGGTGTGGTTTTGCAATATGTAATTAACCTAAAGATGCTGTGTCTTATGCCACAGGAAGTAAATTTGGGAATTGTTGCATGGAGGCTTACACGTGCAACATAAAGTTTGAACACTCATACAACTCAAAGATAATGAAGCAGGGATTTTTAAAATTCAATACGGATCAACGCAAACAAAAAGAAAAACTAAGGATAAACAAGAATAATATACACTATGTACATGGAAGGATGATGTGGAGGTGCTGGTGTTGGACTGGGGTGTACAAAGTTAAAAATCATGCAACACCAGGTTATAGTCCAACAGGTTTAATTGGAAGCACCAGCTTTCAGAGTGCTGCTCCTTCATCAGTACTCCACAACCACCTTGTGTGATTTTTAACTTTGTACATGGAAGGAATTTGATCTCTACTTCCTTCCCATCAATCCTTTCTCCACTAAAGACACTTTAATTTCACGTAAGAGTCTGTTGGACTTCTCTAGCTACCCACACTTCTTATCAGCCCTTTCTCTACCAAAGACACTTTCATTTCAAGAAAGAATCTAGTGGACTGTTTCTGCTGCCCTGCCTCACTATTGCCATCTGCTGGTGGTGTTCTCACAGCATTGCTGAGTTCCCTTACTCAGTGCCCACTGCCGAGGACATGCCTGGGCCTCCTTCACCGCCGCTCCCTCACCACCCGGCGCCCGGAGGAAGAATGCCTCATCGTCCGCCTCGGAACACTTCAACCCCAGGGCATCAATGTAGACTTCACCAGTTTCCTCATTTCCCCTCCCCCCACCTTACCCAGTTCCAAACTTCCAGCTCAGCACCATCCTCATGACCTGTCCTACCTGCCAATCTTCCTTCCCATCTATCTGCTCCACCCTCCCCTCTGACCTATCACTTCCATCCCCACCCCCATTCACCTATTGTACTCTTTGCTACCTTCTCCCCAGAATTCCCCCCCCTCCTCATTTGTCTCTCCACCCTGACGGGCTTTTGCCCAAAACATCGATTTTCCTGCCCTTCGGATGCTGTCTGACCTGCTGTGCTTTTCCAGCACCAGTCTGATCTCTACTCTGGTTTCCAGCATCTCCAGTCCTCATTTGTGCCCTCCAATACCATCACTACCTGGAATACCAGTTACACAGTCAGCAAGGCAATACAAGTAGCTGCGCACTTGTGCAGAGCTGTGAAATGAAATAGGTACCCTAATTAGCTAAGGAAGTGTGTCTAACCTGCAAACAGAGTGAAAATGGTACAATACAGGAGCAACTAGGTTCCAGCATTCTGAGCTTGCACTAGATATGTCGACATATTGGTGCAGAAGGGGAGGAAGTTGGTCTGTCTGTGGGCAATTAAGAGAGGCATTGAGAAGGTAGTGGGATTTGCCACTGCAATCAATGGCAAGAGCATATTTCTCAAGGTACTGAAGCATGAATTAAAATAAATTTTAAGTCTTCATGAGTGATCATAGTCAGTGAATACATTTTCTATTACCATTTCCCACCAGCTATATCATGAAAAATGCTCAATACACTATGCCCCCATCACTGTCCTACCAACAATTTCCATCAATCACAACTCACACTTGAAATGAATAGCTTTACCTCACCTTCAGACACACATCTCTGCTTCAAGCCTTACACCCACACCTGACAGCTTGTACACATGCTCACGTGTTCAAGTGTGACATCTTCTAAATGTACTGACATTCACTCACTGATACACTGCCCTTACTCTTGCAGGACAAGGTGATGCTCGATCTGAGGCTGCAGGAGTTAACCAGCACAGCTCCACGTCCTGACTGCAATGGAACAGAGTGAGTACCACCAACAAAACTCTCATGACTATGTCTGTGATCAGCAGAAGGGGGCGTTGAATGCATTGGAAGCTGACTGTATGCTCCTAACTAATCCTTTATGCCACATTTCATTTCCCCCTTATCCCACAAACTCTCAGGATATAGAAGCTGCAGATGTGTGAAATGTTTAGGTCTCATTTCCCACCTACCTCAAACCAATGCCCTTAACAATCCTACCCTTGTGCTTTTCTCCTTTCAAATGCCCAAGAACTGTAATTTGACGAGGCACCAGTAGAAGAGCAAGGTGTGTAATATCAGGAAAGCAATAAGGAAGAAGGAACATTATCACTTCATCTTACATTCACAGCCACTGGCTCAGATATGACACTGCCCATAGGGTAGAGGCTAGGTGAGAAATGAGTCTACACATGGTCAGGTACTGAGCATGAACAAGCTGCAGATAGAGCAGAGAGGAAAGGGAAAATAGAGAACAGGAGGGGTTAGCTCACCAGATTATAGGTTTGAACCACAGTTTTGTGCCAGGAGATTCAGATGAGCATTTTGATTGGGCCGTGCATTGAAAAAGTAGTGCACCTATGGAGTGCTTCTTCAACGGCTGTAGCATGGCTCTTGCACTTCCACCAATGTAATTTATTGTATCCGTTGCTCCCGATGTGGTCTCCTTTACATTGGGGACACTGGACACCTTCTTGCAGAGCACTTCAAGGACCATCTCCGGGACACCCACACCAACCAACCCCACCGTCCCGTGGCCGAACATTTCAACTCCCCCTCCCACTCTGCCGAGGACATGCAGGTCCTGGGCCTCCTCCACCACCACTCCCTCACCACCCAATACCTGGAGGAAGAACACCTCCATCTTCCGCCTCGGAACACTTCAATCCCAGGGCATCAATGTGGACTTCACCAATTTCCTCATTTCCCCTCCCCCCACCTTACCCAAGTTCCAACCTTCCAGCTCAGCACCGCCCTCATGATCTGTCCCACCTGTCAATCTTCCTTCCCACCTATCCACTCCACCCTCCTCTCTGAACTATCACCTTCACCCCCACCTCTATACACCCATTACACTCTCAGCTACCTCCCCACCACCCCCCTCCCATTTATCTCTCTAACACGAGGCTCCCAGCCTCATTCCTGAGGAAGGGATCCTGCCCAAAAAGTCGATTTTCCTGCTCCTCAGATGTTGCCTGACCTGCTGTGCTTTTCCAACACCACTCTAATCTTTACTCTAATCTCCAGCATCTGCAGTCCGCACTTTCATCTCCTGGAAGGTTGCTGACTGCTGAAATGTGTAGGTGTACTGAAACGCTTGCCACATTGGCAGTTTTGCCAAAACGCCTGCAGCGAATGTTGTGAACTTGGATGTGTTTGTAATCAGTTTTACACACAGTTTGTATGGAAATTGGAACTTGTCCTTCCTAATTTGGAAGTGGGATGTAATTCCATTATCACCACACTGAAGTGATCACTCAACTTCCAATCCAGCACGAAAATCTTCCGAATGTCTGAGTGCAACAACGAATTCAGAAAATCTCAAAATGCTCTCATTCTTGCTGTGGATTCTAGTGCTCAAAGGGGCTTCCAAAGTCTCCCAGTTTAACAATCCGATCTTCCACTCATTGCTAGGTTTGCCAAGGCACCAGTCACCAAATTAAACCCTGATATCCTCTTGCCTGATGACAGCATTCCTACTCCTATCCCACTGGCCCATGGCAGTGCCCCTTGTTGTTGTCTATCAACTGATCAGCCTGTCCAGACTGTTAAAAAATACAAAAGAACTGTGGATGCTCGAAAATCTCAGCAGGTCTGGCAGCATCTGTGGAGAGAAATCAAAGTTAATGTTTTGGGTTGTGACCCTTCCTCATAACTGTTCTGCAGAAGGGCCCTCTGGTCCCAAAACATTATCACTGCTTTCTCTCCACAGTTGATGACAGACCTGCTGAGATTGTCCAGCAATCTCTGTTTTTGTTCTGCCCAGGCTGCTGCAATGGATGGCTGGTTTGCAATGCAGAGTGACACCCACAGTGTGGGTTTCAATTCCTGTATTACGTCATCAGAAAGGTCCTGCCTTCTCAACCTCACCTCTCGCCAAAGGCATCATGGCCCTCAGATTAAACCATCATCAGTTGTCTCTCTCTAATGAAACTGCAATCTAATGCTCTTTTGATACTATAGAGAATTACTTTACCTTTTCATAGCACATGCAAATACTCACCGATGGCAGGCACAAAAGAAATATTGAAGGTTGGATGAATTGACTTTTGTGTGGAAATTGATTAGAAAAGTTGGTGTGAATATTTTTGTATGAAGTTAAAAATCACACAACACCAGGTTATAGTCCAACGGATTTATTTGGAACCACTAGCTTTCGAAGTGCTGTTTCTTCATCAGGCAGAATTATAAGACAAAGATTTTATAGCAACAGGATTGCAGTGTTATGGAATGTAATATTAAACAAATTTAGCTTAAGTTCTCCATCCTTTAGAATGACCATGTTAGTTTCAGTTGCTTCATATGTAAATCCTAGAACTTTTTTTAAGTTACATTCTCAAGGTGTCTTTAACAATTGGTGCCATCTCAACTCAGATAATGCATTGAAGATGTGAGGTTAAAGTCTGTCTGTGTCCCAATGTTAGGTCAGACTGATTCTATTTCTAAAGTGGGACTTACAGAATCTTACATAGATTTATACCGTTTTTGAGCAAAATAAAATGTAATTCTGCAAGTACAAGTTAACCCCACAAACTTACATGTGTGTGTGTGTGTGTGTGCAGGGGAGACCGAGTGAGTGAGTGCATGTGTATGTGTGTATGTGTATATGTACGAATGTAATGGGGTATAAGTCTGTGCGCGGGTTCGTGTGTGGGGATGTATGTGTGAGTGTTTGAGAGAGAGCTTGTATATGGGAAAGAGTCTGTGTGTGTGTGTACATGTGTGTATCTATGTGGCCACGCGCATGTGCGCTTGTGTGTGTCTGTGGGTGAGAAAGTGTATAGTGCAGTGGGGTCACCTGTAGTGTGACATGAACCCAAGGTCCCGGTTGAGGCCATCCCCCATGGATACTGAACTTGGCTATTAGCCTCTGCTCGGCCACCTTGCACTGTTGCCTATCCCGAAGTCTGCCTGGGAGGATGGTCACCTGAAAGTCCAAGGCTGAATGACCTGGACTGCTGAAATGTTTCCCGACTGGGAGGGAACACTCTTGGCTGGTGAATGTTACATAGTGTCCATTCATCTGTTGTCTTAGCCTCTGCTCAGTATTGCCGAGCTCTTATTTCATTTCAGCATTATGGTCAGGGGACAGTGTGATGGCAAGCAACAGAAGGAAGTTATGATGCATGGGCTGTTGCCAAATGGTGAGTTTGAGATTGCTTTCATTGTTACTGCAGTCCGATGTTGCCTGATTGATAAAGGCTATGTTTTCGTGATGGCAAGGTTGTGCATGATACAACAGATCCTTTAGAATGACCACGTTAGTTTCAGTTCCTTCATATGTAAATCCCAGAACTTTTCTCAAGTTACATTCTCAAGATATCTTTAACAATAGGTGCCATCTCAGCTCAGATAATGCATTGAAGGTGTGAGGTTAAAGTCTGCAGAGCTCGATTCTGGGAGTGGAAATATTGCTTAAACCTCAAAATATTCTGCTCAACTCCATTCTGCCTGGGCAGCATCTCTGATTGTACGGACAACACTCAGAAAATGATGTGTGCAATCTGACACTGTTGGCAGATTTACATGAGCATCTCCTTCATGAAACGAAGACTAATACTGGCTGAAATTGAGGTTGAAGAATTGCTTTCTCAAATGAGCTCCTGCTCAGAACCGGTCTTCCTCCCTCTCCCTCTTTGAACAGCTTGCTTTCTGTGCTTTGTCTGCTCATTCTCCCTGGGGTGCTGCATGGGTATAAAAACTACAGCACCCAGGATTAAGGTCATGTGAACAGAACTGTTAAAATCAAAATCAAAATAGTCACATGTTACACTACCCCCTGTAAACTGCAGCAACTTTGAATAACAGTGCAAACTTCTCCAGACTCAGCAACTTACTGGATCAATACCTAATAGATATTAGTCATAACCTAACCTGAAAGAGATCTGTTTAAGTAGTGGGGCTGATGAGGAATTTTTTTCTCATCTAAATGCATGTTCTGCTGTGTCAGATTATGAGGTGCCAATTGCTGGAGTGTTGAGAGTCAAATTAGTATCACACTGACTGTCACCATAATCTGCCTATTCTGCACACCTCCAGCGTATGTTCCTAGCCTCAGCATTACCAAGTTCTCTAAAATGGCATTGGCACAGCCAGCATCAAAACTATGTGCACATGCAACAAGACACCATTTTTGATGCAAAACAGAATCTCATGCGCCAGAAAGGCACTAAGCTCCCAAATTTTGCAATCAAATATTAGCCAGGATACTGGGTATAACAACCTTGTTCTTTGAAATATTGCGACGGAGCTCTTTATGGCAACCTATGAAAGCAAATGGGATTTAATATCTGAACAGCGTGCCTGACATGGTGGTATACCCCCAGTTTTACACTGAAGTCTCTGTTGAGATCTTATTTTGTGTTGAAAACTCAATCATGGGACCTGAATCCATAACCTCCTGACACAAACACACAGCAGACTGGATAGCACAAGTAATGAGTTAGACAGAAAACTCACAAAATAATAAAATTTATTTTTGTCTGCTACTGCCAAAACTATTGAGATGCATTCATAAGCAGAAAAAAACTTCCCCATAAAGTGTAGTACAGGTATATGTGTTCATTTTAAAATCAGTAACTACTGCTGCTTTGACAATCTTGACGTGTGCAGCACAGAAGCTTACATTAAACCAATTTAAATATCATCCAGTCCGTACATCTTATATAATCTTTGTAAACATGCTAATTCTTGGCAGAAAATTGGAGGTCAACATTCAGGTTATCCAGAAAATTGGCAGAACTTCATTAATACAAAAATTGCTATTGCTCTGAAGAGGATTAAACATTCTGATGCAAGGACATCAACCAGAAACGTTGATGTTATTTCTTTCTTGACAGGTGCTATCTGACTTTCTGAACGGATTCAGCAGTGTCTCTTTTGATTTCAGATTTCCAGCAGCTGCCGTATTTCTTTTCTTTCGTTAAGCCGCTAAATCTGCTTCCAGCAGCTTTCACTCACGGCTCATTTATACATAATAAAGAATTCGCAAAACCTCATAACCCAGGCACAGCTTGAAGTGGCTTTGCCAGTTTTGTTTTCTCTCCTTACACACTGGTCTGATGGAAAATACATTACCTGTGCAAATCAAAGCACTGTTTCAGTCTATTGTATGAATGGATAAAGTTGAACAGCAAATGTCAATATGTGAATAACAATCTACTTGTCTTGAAGTCGATTGCAGAGGGATAAGTATTCCCTGAAGTGTGTTCTCAATCAAAGCTTTGATCAGCATCTTGACTCACTGCACTGTGACTCTCTAAGCACTCTATCCTTAAACACATATTTTCTGGTGGTTGAAGGTTGAGATAGCATTCTATGATTTTGCACTGCAATAATGCCAGAGCCAGCTGGTACTCAATTCAATGCTCTCTGCACGCTTTTGGTTTGTGACTGATAGTAGCAAGACAATGATTCAATTTGTTCCCATACATGGTTTATACTACGGCAAATGCACTTTTACCTTTAGTCAAAAAACTCTTCAAATGCTTTTACATCGTAAGCTTAGCATCAAAATGAAGTCATTTTTCCCAATGGAGCAATAGTGAAGTAGAAGTGTGATGCCAGATTCAGGGCTTAACCTGGCCCTTGGGTAAAATGTAGACTTTTCTTTGATGTAGCAATCTCATCTCCAGGCAAGGTCTTCACTTTGGTCTGACATTGCATCAAAGTGCAAAGTTTGTCTTGAGTCAAATGTTTAAAGAGTAGCTCCACTCTCTTCTGTGTTTGCTAAATGTTTCAGTTCCTAATGGTTAAGAGAAAGCTTAGCATTTGCATAGACCCAAACATTCCCAGAGTACTCTCCAAAACAAGCTTCTTCCACTCAGCTCCTGAGCTCATTACAGCCTTGGTTCAAACATGGACAAAAGAGCTGAACTCCAGAGGTGAGGTGAGAGTGACAGCCCTTGACATAAAGGCCGCATTTGACAGAGTGTGGCATCAAGGAGCTGGCAAAATTGGAATAAATGGGTATCAGGGGGGCAAACACCCTGCTGGTTAGAGTCATACCTGACACAAAAGAAGATGGTTATGGTTGTGGAGGGTCAGTCATCTCAGCTCCAGGATATCTCTGCAGGAGTCCCTCAGGGTAGTGTCCTCGGCCAACTATCTTCAGCTGCTTCATCAATTACCTTCCCTCTGTCATAAGGTCAGAAGTGGAGACGTTCGCTGATGATTGCACAGTGTTCAGCACCAATAGCGACTCCTCAGATACTGAAGCAGTCCGTGCTCAAATGCAACAAGATCGGGACAATATCCAGGCTTGGGCTGACAAGTAGCAAGTATCATTCGTGCCATACAAATGCCAGACAATGACCATCACCAATAAGCAACACTCAAAACACCGCCCTTTGACATTCAATGGTGTCCCCACTGGAGTTAACATTGACCAGAAACTCAACTGGACTCACCTCATAAACCAGGGATACTGCAGCGAGTCACTCACCTCCTGACACCTCAAAGCCTATCCACCATCTACAAGACACAAGTCAGGATTGAGATGGAATACTCCACTTCCCTGCATGGGTGCAGCTCCAACAACACTCAAGAAGCTTTACACCATCCAGGACAAAGCAACCCGCTTGATTGGCACCACATCTACAATCAATCCCTCCACCACCGCACTGCAGAAATTCACCAAAGATCCTTAGATAGCACCTTCCAAACCCACAACCACTTCCATCTAGAAGGACAAGGGCACCAAGTACTTGAGAACACCACCACCTGCAAGTTCCACTCATCATCCTGACTTGGAAAAATCCTGGTATGCACTCCATCCTGGCATTGTGAGTCAACCCATAACAGGTGGACTGCAGCGATTCAAGAAGGCAGCTCACCACCACCTTCTCAAGGGCAAATAGGGATGAGCTATTAATGCTGGCCCAGCCAACGATGCCCAAGTCCCTCAAAATGAACAAAATAAAAAGTTGCAGGCAGACAGGGTGAAGCCCCCAATATGAAGAAGACTGTTACATTAGAACCTGACTGGCAATTAGTATCTGAGGGCCTGGAAAATTGCAACTGACAGAAATATGACTAAAATATCCGGAGTTTGCAGGGAAAACAAACTGTGCATATAACAGGTAGATCGTAATAAAATGACAAGGTTTAAGACATGATGACAGGCATCGTACAGATCAGCTTCACGTTATTTCTCAACTGCTCTTTCTTCTTGGTGATGGTCATTATGTACGCAGCTGAAACATTTCATACCATGCATATAAAAGTTTTACTTGTACAACAATGACCAGACTTCAGGACATCCCAAAAGAACTTCATAGTTACTGAACAACTTCAGTCATAGTATTATGCAGCAAGGAAACAAATCCTTTGGTCTAACCAGTCCATCCTGAACATAATCCCAAAATAACCAGTCCTTGCTTGCGCTTAGCCCAAATTCCTCCAAACATTTCTTATTCATGTACTTACACAAATGTCCTTTATACATTTATAACTGTATCCACATTCACAATTCCACTGGAAGTTCATTCCACACATTAATGACTTTCTGTGTAAAACAAATTGCCCCTCATGTCTTTTTTTTTAAACTTTCTCCTCTCACTTTAAAAATATGCTTCCAATTCATGAAATCCCCCACCCTCGGGAAAAGACCCTCATCATTCACCTTACCTATGCCCCTTATCTACACGTCTGAAAGGAAGTCACTGAACATGACAGCTAAATGGATCACAACATCTTCCAAATAACACATATCTGCTCTCCTAGATTTCACATCAATACAGTCCTTCATGATCAGTAGGTTTCTGCTATTTCCTTCATTAGGCAGAATTTGACATTTCCCTATACTTAACCGACTCCAATAGGTTGCACGTGTCCACAAATAGCTCAGAGATTCATTTGTTGCATCCAGTGAGAAATGCGACTTCTGATTCAACAATGTAGAGAGAAATCAAAGTCAAGTCAATGAATCCCAAGTGTGTGTGGCCGTGCCTGTGACAGTGAGCATGTGTGCATGCGTGTGTGTGCTCGTGTGGGGAACAAAGAAATTTGTGCTGTACTCAGTCAAGGAGCTTAGAAACAAACGTGTTCCATTTCCTCATCCATGAAACACACAGCAAGTCAGATTGTAATTTAGAAATTCACATTCATTGTCCTTCTGCTGTAAAATTTCAGTTGCAGTAAACAAAATGCCTTCCTCGATTCAGTGCCAGTCTCAAGGTCATTGCAGTGCAGCTCATAGTGTAATTTTAAATTGGGTCAATGAAAAGGTGCAAGATGAGGGAAACTGAGCAGAGAGGGTGACCACGCTGAACTATTCTCACTTCAATGGACCAAAGTAGACTCTGCATAGGAATACATTTTGTAATTTACTGAGTACAGTCGCAGAAAGGTTGTGTATTGAAAAGTAGATAATTCAGAGAGCTTGACTAATAACCTAGAAGATGAGAGTTCTAGGTCCACAATAGCAGTTTGACATTTTGAGGTGTGTTTTAGGAATATTGGGGTAAAAAGCAAACTTCAACCATGAAGTCATCAGAATTGTTATTGAAATCCAACTGAACTGACCAATATCCAAGAGAGTGAGAAACCTGATCCATTAGGACTCAGATGTAATTGCAGTCTAATACCAAAATGGCTGACAAGGGTGGTAATCTAGGAAGCAACTGAGTTTGTCAAACTGCTACCACATTCTGACGAGTAAATTCTTAAAAGTAATGGATAATAAGTGTCACCCTTGCAAGTGACCTTAACCCCAACCAAAAAATGAGTAATTTTAAAAAAAGATCAGAGAAACTGAGTTGACGTATGTTTTAAGTATGTAGCTTCCTGGAATTGTTCAAAAACAGCTGCTAAACCGATGAAAAATTGTGCTTCAAGTCTGTTTCTTGCTTTGCAGCTAATACAAGATTCTTGTTACTGGGCAGGGCAGTTGGAAACCCCTTCAGAGAATAATTTGCTCGTTGACTCTGAATATTGATTGCTAACAGTTTAGAAAGGAGGATCTTTTATCAAGTGCAGGCAGTGCTGCAGGCACAAGATGAGTTACTGATTATTGCAAAGTTGCACTGTCTTTCCAGGCTAATCAAATGCTCATTTAGATATCCCAAATGCGATCAATTCTTTGTAAAATGTTGTGTGAAATTGTGCTTGTATGCACAGTTCTATGTTGTAATCTTGCAATTTTTAAACTTTCATTTAATTCAAGATATCTGTGGCAAATTGTAGACAAAATGGGACCTGTTTTCACAACTTGCCTGAAATCCTGTTGTCTCTTTGAAATTCATTTTGAAAAATGATAAACACAAAACTTGCCATGAACAAGCACAATTGGGCTGCATTTAACATGTATATCTTAAAAAAAAATTGAAGTTCGATTAAAACAGCTGAAAGTCTATTTAATTACAAAAATGACCACTGTTAATAACAAATCTTTTACATTGGCATTTTTGCTTCACACGTCTGCTCCTGCTTCACCTCATGCATCACTGTCAACAGATCCTTCTATTTCTTATACGTCATGTACTTGCTTCCGCTGATATGCTTCAATGACTCTATATGGTGTAAAATTTGACACTCTCACCCGTCGAAATAAAGATTTTCAAACAGAGAGAAAAAAATGTTTTTCCATTCATCTCCTCTCCTAAGGACATAAACGTTTTGCTGAGGTATAATATCAAGCCCATAAAGTACCCTGTAATTACTCAGTCAAGTGACTAATTCCCATGTCTAAGCCCGAACAATAAACACAGGAACAGGAGAAGACCACTTAGCCTGTTTAACCATTCAATAAGATCATGACTGATATTCCTGACAGGTAGGCCCATACCTCTTAACAATCACAGAAAACAACATTTGATATTTAAGAAGTGTACTTAAACTTGCACTAATTATGCTTTTCAGAGGAAAATTCTAAACTTCTTTATGTCCAAACTATTTCATAAGTTCAGTTCTGCAAGGTCTGACTATTTAGGCGATGTCCTTAAGCCCCAGCAGTGGATCTTGTTTTTTTACTTTCTTCCCAATCTGTTCCTCTAAATAGCTTGAACATTTAGACCATATCACTCTTGGCTTTCTAAATTTCACAGGACACAAATCTAGGTTGTTTAATCTCTCCTTCTTTAATACTTAGTGTCCAAGTATCATTCTGGGTAAACCCTTCCTTTAAGGTCAATATATCCTTCTTACGTTGTTGTGTCCAAACTGCTGAGTGTGGCAGGTATGTAATCTGTGTTATATTTAGCTGAGATATAACTTCCACCCCTTTGTGTTCTAACCCTCCAGAAATAAAATCCACCATTCCACTAGTTTTTATACTATTTTCTGTATATGATCATGCTAATGTAATGATATATACCTGATTCCCATGTCTATGGATCTCGACTGTTTCTTGCTGTTTACTACTTAGAGAGTAATAATCTGTGTCATCCTTTATACATTCAAAGTGGATGTTCTCAATTTAGCTGCTCTGAACATGCTTTTTCCAAGATTTGGCCGTTCACTTAGTTCGTTAATATCCTTTGGTAATGTTCAACTGGAAATCCAGTGGCAAGAAAGGTAGTCCAACAGCAGTATTCTTTCCTGAGGCAACATATACAGCACCAAGACACTTATCACTGAAACACAACACTGCTACAAGAGGCATACTATGTGTGTGCCCAACACCAGATTCCTGAAGCAGCCACTCTGCTTGGAATTTGGTTGCAGATTACCATGAGGACAGGAGAAATGCTTCAGGGCTATTCTCAAGGTATTGCTGAAGAGATCATACATCCCCAATGACAAATGGAAATCTTGACTTGTGACAAACCAATATGAAGAAGGTTAATTTGGGAAAGCACTGAATGCATTGAGAAACTTTGGCCTTGTAACCCAGAACCCCAAGCTAATGTTCTAGGACATATTCACCTTCCACTATTGTACATGCCAAAATTTGGATTCAATGAAAATGTTGAATTGTAAACTAGTCTCATGCCGATGATGTAACTAACTAATGTCGATTGTCATAATAATAACAATTATTGTTCTAAAACAAGCAATAATCATAAAATAATCAAGTAATAAAATAATCCATCTAATTTATGTACATGTGACTCTCGGCCCACAGACTTGTGGTTAACTCTTAAACTGTCTTCAGAAATGACCTGAATAGCCAATCAGTTCAAGATCACTTGACTATATGCCATACAAGAATAAAGATCCTGTCAGGAGCAGGCAGAGGTTGATGTTGAGATTTGGAGAAAATGCACAATCCTTCAAATATTTCACTGCCTGACCTGTAAAGCACACTGCAGATTGTACATGAGACTTTTCAACTATCTCAGAGCTCATGGAACCAGGGTGGAAGCAAGTCATTCTTAATTTCAAAGGACTGCTGAAAAGAAGCATCAGTTTCCAGCTTAGTTATTTAAAACACAACCTATCTTTGTATTGATGGCAAAATTATATTGACAGTTTAATATTCTTTTACCAAAGTAATTAATAAATATGCTGAATATTTGAAGTTCCTTCACAGATCCCTATGCTGGGCACAATTAATCACATTGTATCATGAAAATACCTAACCACTATTTCTACTCTGACATCTTGCACTTCGCCAAATTTTCAACAAGTCAATGACTTGCTTTCAATTCCATGGGTTCTAACTTCAACTAACAGCATTTTTATGAAAGGTTTTACCAAATCCTTCCTGGAAGTCATAATAAAATCTGTAGATATTCTTCTATCTTCTGCTTTAATCACATATTTAACAAATTCAATCAGATATGACATATCGCTGAAATATCTATGGTGGCTTACCCGAATTGGCTGAAACATTTCAAGCTTTTCAGTTACTCTATTCTTAATCATCAACTCCAACACTTTCCCAACAGCAGCAATTGGCTGATCCGTTTATAATTCCTTGATTTTCAATCCTCTCCTTTCTTTTAAACTTGGATGACATACACAATTTTCCAACCTAAAGGAATGGCTCCTGATTTAACCATTCTGGCAAGTCTCGACTGTAGAGTACTCAATGGCCTTCACATCATTTCTAAAGTGTGATGACTAGACCTGGATGCAAAATTCTAGATGAGTCTAATCAGAGCTTTTAGAATGGATTTCCAGCTTTTGTAATCAATGCTTCTATTTATAAGGTCCAAGATCCCATGTGGTTTGCTAACCGCTCCTTCAATATGTCCTTCAACCTTCAAGGATCTGTACAAAAGGATTCCAATATCCTTCGGTCCCTGTACACTTTCCAGAAGCTTGCCTTCAAGTTGATGTTAGGTATCTCTAACACTCTGGCCAACATATCACAATTGGAACATTGAACGTAGAACATAGAAAAGCACAGCACAGAACTGACTTTTTGGCCCACAATGTTGTGCCGAGGATTATTCTGAATCTAAAATAAAATATTCCAACCTATGCACCCCTCAATTCACAGCTGTCCATGTGCATGTCCAGCAGTTGCTCAAATGTCCCTACTGACTCTGCTTCCACCACCACCGCTGGCAATGCATTCCATGCATTCACAACTTTCTGCGTAAAGAACCTACCTCTGACGTCTCCTTGATACCTTCCTTCTAATATCTTAAAACTCTGACCCCTTGTGCCAGTCAATCATGTCTTGGGGAAAAGTCTCTGGCTATTGACTCTATCTATGCCTCTCATTACCTTCCGAACTTAGTCAAACTCTCTTCGTAAGACAAGCCCTCCAGTCCAGGTAGCATCCTGGTAAACCTTCTTTGCACCCTTTCCAAAGCCTCTGTATCTTTCCTGTGGTAGGGCGACCAGAACTGGACACAATATTCCAGAAAAGTCTCTGGCTATTGACTCTATCTATGCCTCTCATTACCTTCCGAACTTAGTCAAACTCTCTTCGTAAGACAAGCCCTCCAGTCCAGGTAGCATCCTGGTAAACCTTCTTTGCACCCTTTCCAAAGCCTCTGTATCTTTCCTATAATAGGGCAACCAGAACTGGACACAATATTGCCAGTATGGTCTCACCAGGTCTTGTGGCGGCTCTTAAACTCGATCCCCCCGTAATGAAAGCCAAAACACCATATGTTTTCTTAACAACCCTATCCACTTGGTGGCAACTTTGAGGGATCTATGCACTTGAACACCAAAATCCCTCCACACTGCCAAGACTCCTGTCTTTAATCCTATATTCAGCATTCAAGTTCCACCTTCCAAAATGCATCACTTCACATTTATCCAGGTTGAGCTCCATCTGCCATTTCTTAGCCCAGCTCTGCATCCTGTCTATGTCATGCTGCAGCCTGCAAGAGCCCTCGATACTATCAACGGCACCTCCAATCTTTGACTAACCTACCCGTCAACCTCCTCATCCAAGTCATTTATAAAACCTACAAAGAGCAGAGGCCCAAGAACACAACCCTGCAGGACACCACTCACCACTGACCTCCAGGCAGAATACTTTCCATCTATAACCACTCTCTGCCTTCTGTCAGCCAACCAATTCTGAATCCAGACAGCCAAATCTCCCTGCATACCTCCTGACTTTATGAATGAGCCTACCATGGGGAACTTTATCAAATGCCTGACTGAAGTCCATATACACCACATCCACTGCTCAACCTTCTTCGATCTGTCTCGTCACCTCCTTAAAGAACTCAACAGGATTTCTGTGACATGACCTGCCCCTCACAAAGCCGTGCTGACTGCCTTTAATCACGCTATGCTTTTCCAAATAGTCATAAATCCTATCCCTCAGAATTCTTTCCAAAACCTTGCTGACCACAGACAGAAGACTGACTGGTTTGTAATTGCCAGGGATTTCCCTATTCCCCTTTTTGAAAAGAGGAGCAACAGTCACCTCCTTCCAATCCTCCAGTATGACTACTGTAGAGAGTGAGTAAGCAAAAATCTTCCCCAGCAGCTTAGCAACCTCCTTTCTCGCTTCCCAGAGCAACCTAGGATAAATCTGGTCTGGTCCTGGGGACTTAGCATTCTTAATGTTTGCCAAAATTTCCAGCCCATCAACTTCATCAATCTTAATCTGGTCAAGCCTGTTTCCCAGCTCCTCAAAGTTCTCATTTACAACAAGGTCCTTTTCCTTAGTGAAAACCAAAGCAAAAACCTCATTTAGGGCTTCTCCATCTGCTCAGACTCCATGCACAAGTTCCCTACACTATCCCTGACCGGCCCTAGCTTTTCCCTGATCGTTCTCTTATTCCTCACGTATGAGTAAAATGCCTTTGGGTTCTCCCTAATCCTTCCTTTTTTCATGTCCCCTCCTGGCTCTCCTCAGTCCATTTTTGAGCTCCTTTCTGGTAAGCCGGTAATCCTCTCAAGCTGTGCTAGATCTTTGCTTCCTCCACCTTATGTAAGCTGCCTTTGTCCCTTTGATGAGAAGCTCCTCTGTTCTTGTCATCCAAGGCTCCTTAATTTTACCCCTTCTTGCATGTCTCAGAGGGACAAATTTGTGCATCACTCACAGCAACTGCTCCTTAAACAGTTTCCACTATTCTCCACAAAATTCTCTCTACTAAATTGCATCTGCCACTTGTCTGCCCATTTTGCTTGCCAATGTCCTGTTACAGTTCATGGTTAACCTGCTCATTGTCTATCATACCTCACAGTTTGGTATAATTGGTAACTTTTGAAAATTTGCTCTGCATGCCAATATTCAAGTCATTTGTATAAATCAACAAAAGCACTTAACCTGAGGGAAACATCACTGTTACCATCCTGCGATCTAGAAATAACCATTTACCATGACTTGCAGTTTTCATCCTTCAACCAATATGTTATTCCAACTGACACTGACCCTGAATTTTGTTAATCAGTCTTTTAATGCAATACTTGTCAAAATGACTGCTATTAGCTTTCTTGGCATGTTCACCTTACAGACTTCTTCCACTTTTGTAAATACTTAAGCAAAGTAATTCTTCAACATGCCTGCCATTTCCTTACTTAAATTGATATCACTTCTACCAGTTTTCACATTTCTCCAAACCACTTCATTTTTTATTATTATAATTATGAAAATTTTGTGACTTGCAAGTCTATTTTCATATTTCTTAACTTTGCATGAGGAGAATATAAACTTAAAGAACATGGTGTTGGGGTGTCATGTTGAGGTTGTACAGGACATTGTTGAGGCCTCTTCTGGAGTACTGTGTGTGCCGTTCTGTTATAGGGAGGACATTATTAAATTAGAGAGGGTTCAGAAAAGATTTACCAGGATGTTGAGGGAATGGAGGGTTTGAGTTATAAAAATAGGCTGGAACCTTTTTCACTGTACCTTAGGAGGTTGAGGTCTATAAAATCATGAGGGGAATAGATAAGGTGTATCGCAATGGTTTTTTCCCAGATTGGGGGAATTCAAAACTAGTGACCATATTTTTAAGGTGAGAGGAGAAAGATTTGAAAAGGACATGAGAGGCAACTTTAGTTACACAGTGTTTCATGTGTGGAATGAACTGCCAGAGAAAGTGGTGGATGCAGGTGCAATTACAACATTTAAAAGACATTTAGATAAGCATCTGAATAGGAATGGTTTGGAGGGATATGGGCCAAACTCAGGCAAATGGGACTAGTTTAGTGGGGCAACATGGTTGACATGCACTTGTTGGATCAAAGGTTCTGTTTCCATGCTACGAATTTATGACTCCAGTAAGTCACTCTATAATTTACACCTCTCCCTTTTTCCAGAGTCTGTACCATGTCTGCATTTTAAAAAAAATATATTTTCCTTTCATTTTGATTTGACTCTAAGCTCTTTAGAGAAACATGGCTTCACCTTTATGATAATAACCTGGCTCTGTGTCATATTAAGACCTTTATTACACACCTCCTGCTGATCTTCTGCCATTTTATCCATTAACAGACTTGCTTAGTTTACAGCGCAGAGTTTCTGTCTTACTGCACTGAAATCAGCCTGATCTAAATCTAGAATCTAAATTGTTGGTTTTACATTCCTCTTTTTTAAGCACGACGTTAAACTCAATCTTATCATGATAACACTTTGAGTAATGTTCATATTCCAATAGAATATTAACTAAGTCTAAACTATTGTTCACAACTAAATCTGACATGGGAGGGCCACTTGTTGATTTCAGAACATTCTGTTGGAGACAACTAAGCTGGACAGACACAAATGCTAGTCTGCTTGTCTCAACCAGTACGAGATGGAATATCTGCTATTAAAACTGCTTTCCTTCTTTGTCACTATGTTATTTTGCTGTAAGCACATCACTGTTTACCCCTATTTAATATTTGTCTGATATTCACCAGAGCACAGGGTGAGCAACCAAGTACAAAATCTCAAGCATCGTCCCTCCTTCTGCTCCAGCTGAGATAGAACATAGAACTGTACAGCATAGTAGAGGCCCTTCGGCCCTCCATGTTGTGCTGACCTTTTATCCTACTCTAAAATCAGATTAACCTAGGTACCCTTCATTGTACTATCATCCATGTGCCTATCCAAGAGTCACTTAAATGTCCCTAATGTGTCTGACTCTACTACCACTTTTGGCAGTGCATTCCACGCACCCACCACTCTCTGTGTAAAGAACCACTCTCTGACATCTCCCCTAAAGCTTCCTCCAATCACCTTAAAATTATGCCCCCTCATGATAGCCATTTCCACCCTGGGAAAAAGTCTCTGACTATCCACTCAAATACACAACTCAGCAAAGGATGAATGTTGTAAATAGGAACATCTTCTTGAAGTTTTTGGTAACTCACTGTCTTTACACAGCTAAGCCATTAGGGAAACTGAGAAGGTGATTCATGCCAACTTTACTTTTGAAACTTGACAAGTCTATGACAGTAATAATGCTGAATCACATTCTATTCCAGACATTTTATAATTATTCAAAGCACCAACATGGACTCATTTAACTAGTAGCATTCATAATTTTCAATAATGATTTAAACTGACTTACTGTAATGAGGGATACAGACATAAAGGTTGCATAAAAGGTGTCCATCTATTTAACTAATCAGGTTACTTACTGCGATCTGTAATTATTCCTCGCGCCTCCTGATTAGTTGTCTTGTTTTTCAGGTTTTGTGCTGCAGTAATGAGCTCATCCAGCTGAGGGCGTTTCTGATCCAAATCTTGCAGAGTAGCCTGGAGAAAGGGAGGGACAGCCAATGTAAAGGAAAGATTCTCTAATGGTACAATCTTAAAATCCTTAGGTATAAAAAAACTTTGCTTTTCGTTTTGATTTCAAACATTGATTGGCAAAATTAATAAAATTCACAAATATAAACAGGAAAAGTTCACAAATCCACCATGAGCTGTAAAATGGCTCAACTTCAAAAATGCCATGTGGTTTATGTGTGTGTTTGCCTCTTGAATCCCAGTTTATTGGTAACTGCCAATTTGAATCCACCAATAAGCAAAATCCACGTTGAATACATATGCATGCAACAAAGGGAACAGCTTGCAGTTATTTATATCATATCTTGCATATCCCAAAATGTGTTAAATAAATTAATTAATTTTATACAATTATTATGTAAGCTGCTTACATCGAACATTTTCACATAGCGAGTCCCACAAACAACAATCAGAAAAACATCCTCAATGACCACTGTTGCTGATTCAAATGAACGAATTATAAAGGCTGCAATTCTGCTCTACTTTTAATGATATAGAATCCTTTGCATCCATTGGAGCAGGCAACATGATTAAGAATAATAGGAAAATCATTTCAGCAAACCCTTGCCCTAAACAAGTCCAGGCCATCTGCACTGCTCCCATCCCCATTGCACTAAATGGATCACAGTCTTATGCTCCATGTTCATCAGGGAGGTGCAGTCGGCAGATTTTGACAGAAAGCTGAGTTATCTAACAGATTTGTCAGCAGTGGAGAGAGAAGCAATATATCCACTTAGCCAACAAAACAAGACCCGAGGACATCCAACACATTCACTGATCCTGGCTGCTGTGTGGCTCACAACTGAGAAGTATCATCTAAAGTTCTTCAACTACTTTGAAGTGGCTCGGAACGAATTACAGAAAGAATGACAAACAACAGGAAACTTTTAATGAAAGGAGATGTTAGATAAAACTTTCAATTTGTTATAAAGTTTAAACATGGTTAGATAGATATTATGTGCATCTCGCATCCAGGGTGCAATGCTTACACTCTAGACACAGGAAATAATTATCGATTTTGATGGGTACCTAAATGTCGAATAATTGAGGATTTTATGGACAATTAGCATTTAAATTTGCATTTACCAATGCGTATGCGGTAATACAAAGTCTGACTATCATAGTGAGAAAGATTTTAACTGTTGTAAACACATCTAAAGTTAAGGAAATTAAAATGCAGTATTCTGTCTAAGAAAAGGGAAAAATGAAATCATATGACTTTGCTCAAAATCATAATTAATCATCAACTTAAATATTAAATGAAATGCAGTTTGTTTTGGGTGATTATGCTCCCTCTCTTTAGCTTTAAATCAAGGCCATAAAAGATTTGTAAAGACAACTTCTCAGACTGGGGTTTCACATCTATCTGCATTTCAGCATCAGTCTCTTCACCAGCTTACAGCACTCGCTCATTAACTGACACTTACAATAATTACTTATATCTTAATAGTTAGACAGGATAATGTCAGATTTTTCTGGCTCCAATTATTGAACCATTGTTTAAGATTATGAATTAAACAATGCCAAAAATCAAAAGTGAGGACAATTGATGCCCAAACTGATGGAAACATTACTTTAGTCTTCACAGAGCTCATTTTCCGTCAAATGTTTGCACATTTGTGATTTACCACCTGTCCCCTATGATACAACTGAATGAATATGAGGTATAGATGTTGTTTAAATCCTGCTGCACACTCATGACTATCATTCCTTTTTAAATATCTTGCAGACAAGCAGAGAATTTCGGCTTTTCTGAGAAAATGTGCTCAGTTGTGGAATGTTGCCCCAAACTATACAGAAGAACATAGATAAATAACTAAATAAAGGAATAAATCTTATTTATTCAAATGTGTTGAGGTAATTGTTTTAGTTATGATCATTTGCTTAAGACTGATTTTCAGTTATGAAGTGTTTCTGTGCTGTCAGCAATTTTGAAGCTACTTGAGTGAATTTTGTGTCGTGGTATGTATGAGCCTGTCAGAGCACTTTAAGAAGATAATAAAGGCGAGCTTTATTCATGTGATTATTAAATGCTGCAGAAACTTAACTGAAATGACCTAAGCTTGTCAGAGAGATTTAATCTATTTGCTGCAATAAATTTTTAATAACCATTCTTGAGGGATCTGTGTTTCCTGGATGTTACTGAACTGAACTGTCTTACTTTGATATGAAAAGTTCAATATTTTAAATGACCTTGTAGTTCTGAGGAAGCGCTTCTTAATAACGATGGAAAAATGCAAATAAATTGTGTCCGCAGCATAATCTCCAATAAACCCAGACGGCTTATTTGAAGCATGCAAACACACTTTTTCTTTTCCTCCTCAATCATATTGTACACACTTGTGTATTATCGATGTGGTGATACATTAAAATACTCTTCTTTCAACTCAACAATGTCAGCCTGTGGGTAAAATATGCTAAGTCAGTTTTTTGTTCACAAGTTACTTTGGTCATGTTCAAATACAAAAATAAAATATTCCTTTGAACACTTTGCTGGTCTATTTTTGGAAGGGTTTGTGTTACATTTTAGAATCTTTCCAATATTTTACTTTTGCTGACAGCAGCAGTGCTTCCGTAAGTAGGTCAGCATGAATTGAAACACAAGGTCTTGTGCGTGGAATAAAGGAGTTTGCCCAGCCTTCGGCGCTGAGAAATATTACTCAGAAAGCACCTGAGTTGTCTACTGAATGGTCCTTCCTTCTTCAATGGTTGAAAAAGATATTGATTTGTAAACACTATTGATCACATAGGGACAGTGGAAATCTTCAACAGAGGGTTGTGAATTCTGGGTGCATTAACATGTACAAGGTAGAAATTTAAACTTTTGTTTGGAAAATTATCAAGGGATGAAGAGCAAAAGCCACCAATGAGCTGTGCTACAGATCTGCCATGACTGAACTGCATGGTAGGAAAGGTTAAAGTGACTGAATGGCCTCCACCTCTTACATTGTTCTCAAACAACTGGAGCTTGCAGTTTCAGCAAAACTATTCACGGGAATGAATAAAAGCAGATGTACTTATCTCAAAATAATTCTTTCCCAACTTGTATGAATGCAATCAACTTTGGATGTAAGGGAACTAAAATGAAGAGTACGTGGTTGGGCAAACATGCCATCATAAATCTTTCATGTTTAAGGGATTTAGTTGGAAGGATTAATCACTTTATAGTTCCCTAATTCCCTGACACTACAAATAATGACTCTACCTTCTCTTGCAGCAGCAAATTTGTAAACATGTGACACCATAATTCTGGAGGAATTCTTGAGAAACAACAATCTGTCTCGAGGAGTTCAGCTAGTGATTCTCTTCTATCTCTTCTTTACCCACAACCATTAGCTCCTTCCCCACTATTCATTCCAAAGACAATGGTAGTCCTTGAAGAGTTAGTGTCAGAACACAGGACAGTGGACTAGATTTTCAATTTTAGATGAACAAGGCATCCTATGAAAATATTTTAAAAGGTGGAGCTTCTAAGTGGTTATAGTTAGAAGCATGAGCAGAAAACTCAAATCAGTGTTAAACGTGAGGAAGAAAGTTAAATGAGCTTATTGTCGGTCCTGTATTTCATTTAATTCACTCCACCCTTTGGTAATAATAAAAGTCCACTTGCCACCCCCTTCTCATGTTTCATTCACAATGACCCCCTAAATCCCTCCTTTTTGCAGTTTTTCTTTAATCAAACAATATTGACCTTTTCTATCCTTCTTGCTAAAGTGCACACCTTCATATTTTCCCAAATTATACAAAATATTTCAATGACTTAGATGAGCAAAATAAATGTACAATAGCCAAGTTTGCACATGACACATAAAGGTGGGAAGGCATGTGGTGAAGATGAAGTGAGTATGAAAACATTTGGCAGATGGAATATAATTTGGGAAAATATGAGGTTATGAACTTTGGAGGAATAATAGAAGAGCTGAATAGCATTTAAATGGAGAAAGACTGCAAAACGTTATGGAACAGAAGGATTTGGGAATCACAAAAAGCGAGCAACCACATTCAGCCGGTAACAGAGATAGCAAATGGAATGTTGGTCTTCTTTTGAAGGATATGAATTATAAATGAAGGAATGTTTTGTTCACATTATACATTATAGTCAGATCACAGGTGGAATATTATGAACCGTTTTATGCTCTTCATCTCAGGGAAAATACACTGGGATTGGAGACAGTCTACAGAAGGTTTACTAAGCTGATACTTGGTATGGAAGCACTGCCTTATGATGAAACGTTGAGTGGGTTGGGCCTCTACTCATTGGATCTTAGAAGAATGACTGCAACCTTATTGATACATACAAAATTTTTAGGAAACTTGACAGGGTAGATGCAAAAAGTGTTTCTGTTGTGGCAGACAGGGTAGATGCAAATAGGGCATATTCTCAAATGAAAAGATGACATATTTAAGACAGTTGAGGAGCAACGTTTTCTCTCAAAGGGTGGTGATTCTGTGGAATTCATTATCACAAAAAGCTGCTGAGGGCCAGTTGTTAAGTATATTCAAGGATGAGATAGACAGATTTCTAATCACTAAGAGAATTCTGGATTATGGAGTAAAGTCGGGGGGATGGAATTGAGGATTATCAGATCAGCTGTTAAAAATCACACAACACCAGGTTATAGTCCAACAGGTTTATTTGGAAGCACTAGCTTTCGGAGCACAACCACCTGATGAAGGAGCAGCGCGCCGAAAGCTAGTGTGCTTCCAATTAAACCTGTTGGACTATAACCTGGTGTTGTGTGATTTTTAACTTTGTACACCCCAGTCCAACATCGGCATCTCCAAATCAGATCAGCTGTGGTCTCAACAAACGGTGCAACAGACTTGACAGTCTGAGTGGTCTACTTCTGCTTCTCTGATCATCTTTCCATATCCCATCACCAAGTTTTTGCCCACATGCTTAACCTTTATATCCTTCTGCAGGCTCTGTCATCCCCACCTTCCCACTCGCCTTCCCACTTATCTTTTTGTCATCTGCAAACTTATCTATAGTACATTCACTTTCCACATCCAAGTCATTAATATATGTTATAAAATAATTGTAGCCCCAGCTCTGTCTCCTTAATCACTCCACTAGTTACAGTTTACCCATCCTGAAAATCCCCCCTTATCCCAACTCTCACTTATTAATTAGCCAATCCTGTCTTATTAGGTAACCTTATGTATAATACCTTATCAAGTGCTTTTTAGAAATTCAAATATGTGATAATTATTGGTTACCTTTTATCTATCCTGCTTGTTACTGCCTTAAAAAAGTTTAGTTGGGGGGATCCAAGATGGCGACGATCTGATAGCTCTGCTGTGCCAGGACTCCGCATTATTACCCAAGTAAGGTGGGTTTCACCCCCCTCCTTGCTAGTCATTCGTAAGAAGAGTTCATTAAAATAATATATAAAGCATATAGAACCTTTGAAATTTGGATCTGGGTGATCTGGGAGTAAGATGAACTCTAATAAAGGAAAGGAAGCCAAAGGATTGCAGCAAGCAGAGCACTTCCCTACAGTGCTGGAGGCACCCCCAGTCATGGTCCCGACTCTCAGGGTGGCCCTCTGAACCTGTTGGACCAGTAGAATCTAGTCTCGGAGTTTGTTAAACTCCAAGAGAGAATCGACTCAATGCTGGAACCGATCGCTGTCATGCTAAAAAGCATGAGCAGGAGATCCAAGCGCTGGATCGACGCGTCAAGGTGGTCAAACAAAGGACCGCAGCATCGGAGACTGCGGTGGAGAATTTGGAGGGATGGATCCAAACACTGGAAGACCAGGTTCAGGCCCTGTTGGATCAGGTCGACGTCCTCGAGACCGAAGTCGGAGGAAGAACTTACAAATTGTCGGGCTCCCGGAGCGTGAGGAAGGTCACAGCCTGCTTCACGTCCTGTAACAGTGGCCCCCGCAGCTCCTGGGGCTGGAGGTTGTGTCGAGCTGGGTGTGTGTACAGTGGGCCCACCAGATCGCGATGCACAGGTCCAGGTTGGATCAGCGTCCCTGCCCTATCGCCACTCCAGGATTATAAAGAGAAGCAGCTGATAATGGAAGCCTCCAGAAGACTGGGAAGAAATTCACCAGGCCTGGTGTACAAATGGTCAAATCATATATTTTTTTCAAGATCTTCTCTGGGGTCATAATCAAGAAGAGGAAATCCTTTGATGAACTCAAGAAGAAATTTAGAGACTTGAATATCCAGTATTCTTTGAGATTCCTGGCAGTACTTAATCATGGAGGGTCTGTTTACAACTTTGACTTGGGAGTAAAAGCAAGGAGCTTTTTGGATTCTTTGAAATACTTGATCCAGGTTGGGGTAAAAGAAGAGCAAAGACAATTATAGACTTTGGTGAGGGGTGGTTATTTCTTTTATGGAAGATGAATGGGGGCAGTGTATGGAGGAGACTGGGTCGTGCCCACTGTTAACTCCTATGTGTGTAAATAATTTGTTTTCTTTGTCTTAGTGTTGCTTAGGTTTGGGGTGCAGCCTTAGCTGGAAGGAATTAGGATGGTTATAAAATTTGGGATGGATGCCCCATATGTGTGAGGGGGAAATCTCCAGCGATTTGTTGTTGGTATATTTGTTTGGTTAAGTTTAGCGTAGTGGTTCATTTTTTAGTTCTAGTAATATTTGTGGAGATAGGTTTTAGCTCTTATAAATTCGGTGTTTTTTTTCACTTGGCGTGGCATGAATAAGTTTCTTCTTCTTGGGGGACCATGGGCTGCTGTGGATGGTCATGGCTCGTGGTTTGTTTAGATGGTGCACCTTGAATATTAGAGGGAGCCATTCTCCAATTAAAAGAAAGAAGGTGCTCTCAAACCTTAGAAAGCAAAGAGAACGTTTGAAGTTGCAGCAGGGAGGATTTGGTAGGTATCCTTCTCCTCTTTCAACTCCAAGAATCGAGGAATAGCCATACTAATACAAAGGGAACTCTTATTCCAGAAAATAGAACAAATCAAGGATAAATAAGCGCGTTTCATCATTCTCAAGGCCTTAATACACGGGGAAGAGTAAGGCACCCTGAACGTCTATTGTTCCCTGGCGCATCCCCTTGAATTATTAACTAATGCAGTCTCTAAATTAATGGCTCTTGGGGTGTGTTGTACAATCATAGGAGGAGACTTTAATGGTCTCATGGGCCCTGAGGTAGACAGGATGCCAAGGGGTCTCCCGGGTGTTTCCCTGCAATCTAAAGAGCTAGTGGACTTGTGCGGGGAGTTGGGGCTAGTGGATGTGTGGAGATGTCTCCACCCTAATGGTAGGGATTTTACCTTTTACTCCAATCCGCATAAGTGCCAATGAGAATTGATACGTTCTTTGCCATCGGTCTGTTTGGATTCGGTGTTATCCTGCAGGATTGGGAACATAGCTCCAAAGTGGCAAAGCACCTGGCCCAGACTGGTTTGGGAGTGAGTTCCACAAGGAGTTCATAAACATGTTGGCTGAGCCAATCCTGGGAATGTATAAACAATCATCTAATCAGGACTGCCTTTCTCTCTTACGGAGGCCAATAACTCCCTCATTTTAAAGAAAGGAAAAGACCTTGAGGACTATGCCTCATATAGACCTATCTCGTTGCTGAACGTAGATTTGAAAATCCTGTCAAAGATACTGGACCTGAGGTTGGAAAAGGTACTGCCCATTATAATAAAAGATGACTAGACAGGCTTCATTAAGGGCTGTAGCTCTTCCAATAACATTAGGAGGGTGCTGAATATATGCAGTATGCCAGCAGAGGTTAATTCCAGGTTTGGTGGTCTCCTTGGACGTGGGAAAGGCATTTGATCAGGTGGAGTGGCCTATCATTTTTGGTGTCCGAGAACACTTTGGTCTTGGTGGGGCATTTGCTAGGTGGGTGGCATGCTATATAGTGACCACAAAGCAGCAGTTCTTACGAATGGCGTTAAATCAGATATTTTTAGCATTGGAAGTGGCAGCTGACAAGGGTGTCCTCTCTCACTGCTGTTATTTACCTGAGTAATTGAACTGTTGGCAGAGGCCATTTGAAAGGACCCTGAAATAGTGGCGCCAAAGTTAGGAATGGGAGAGCACAAAATTACTCTCTATTGTGATGATCTCATCCTATTTTGATTAATCCGGAAAAGTCCGTACCCTGACTAATACAAAAAAGTTAAAACTATTCAGCATCTTCACGGGATATAGAATGAACTTTACAAAGTCAGAAGCTATGCCCTTGGGGTCTTGGTGGGAGTGCCTGACCTGAAGAATGGAACACAGCTTTCTTTATATGGGTATTTTTATTAACCTCATCTTCCATCAGCTGTACAGAGCTAACTTTGTGCAATTGTTTGATAGGATAAAACAGGATCTGAAGCAGTGGGAGCGGTTACCAATATCATGGTTAGGCCAATTAGCCTCAATTAAAATGAATGATCTTCCTCGGCTACTATATCCTATGAGAATGCTCCCATTGTGGCTGGCCAGACAGGTACTGCAGAATTTAAATGGCTGGCTTGGGTCATTCATTTGGTGCCACAGAGACCCTCTCATTGCATTTACTAAGTTGCAGCTCCCGCAGGGCATAGTGGGGGTGGATATCCTAGGACTGAAGTGATATCAAATTGGTGCCCTATTGTCATATGTGGGTGACTGGGTGTGCAAGGATTTGGGGTTGATATGGCTTGACATTGAGACTTCCCATGTAAGGTGTCCCCTCATTAATTTACTGTTTATGGATAGGATGAAATCCATGGCTGAGCATTATAAAAGCCTAATTATCTTAAACATGGTCAAAGCGTGGAGAATAATGCAGCAAGGCGAGGGAAATTTACATAAAATCTCACCGTTCACCCCTTTAGGGGGAGCCCCAGGATTTAGGCCGAGGTCAATGGACTCCAGCTTTAAGGCATGGGAGGTCAAGGGAGTCTCCTGTTTGGGAGATTTATTTGAGGAAGAGGTCCTGATGTCTTTTGACCAATTAAGTCACACATATGGGCTGCCTAGTAGGGACCTCTTCTGTTATTTTCAGATTAAGGACTACATACAGGGAAGTATCACGCTCTTGGCTCAGCCCTACATGTCTGATGTAGAGAGAAGAGTGCTCCGGTGTGCAGGCACTCATCAGTTAGTACTCTATACCATTTACAGAGAGGGGGCTCTCTGGAGGATATGGAAAGACTCGATGGAGTCTGGAGTCAGGAACGAGAAGAAGAAATTTAATTTGACACATGGGAGGACATATGGGAATTATGTAAATGTAAAATTAGCGCAGGCACCCTTACACACTGCTTATGGTCATGTTATGGGATTCATGGATACTGGAGTGCCATAGTGAATGAGTTGGAGGGGATCCTGGGAATCGAGTTTAAGGTGGATCTGGTATCCCTTCTTTTGGGATTGCTGAATTTGCTCTCGCTGGAAGGACACGGGAAGAGATTACTTAATATTCTTACACACTGTGCAAGGAAGAACATTCTAATGAACTAGATCTCAGAAACTCCCCCGGATCTCAAGGGGTGTCATAGATTGTTGATGGACCACAGCTCCCAAGATTCTCTCACAAATGTGGTGCACCAGAAAACAGAACCATTCTATAAGACGTGACAGCCCTTTTTAAATTACATCGATATAGACTTGTCGGCAATACTGATCAAGACCTTTGTATAGCCATGGGGACCAGGTTTGGTGTCTGGGAGCTCTGGGGGAGGAGGAAGCTTGATAAATACGGATATTATAACTGATGCTCCTGTGGATGGGAGCTCGTTGGGGGCTCAGTGAGTGGTATAATTTACTTTAATTTAATTAATTTTAATTTAATTTGAGTTAAGTTAAGCTAATTTAAGATGATTTTATCTAATCTGACTCATTCTAAATTGGATTAGGTTGGTCTATGGCAATCTGGGTCAGCCTCAGCTAATTTGTTAAGTACAGTTACTTTTTTATTTAATCTCAAGATTGTTTTGTATTTTTTTTGTGATAGTTTTGGTTTGTTCTATAAAGTAGTAGGTAGTTTCCTGTTAACATTTTTGTAATATAATATTGTTATATTGTTTAACATTATTGTATTTTTATAAAGAATAAAAATCTTTTCTAATAAAAACAAAGATAAAAAAATTTTAGCATGTTTGTCACAAATGACTTCCCTTCAGGAAGCCATGCTGATTCTGCTTTATTATATTACACATTTCTAAATGCTCCACTATTATTCCTTTCTAATTGATTGCTATATTTTTGTAATGACAGATAAGCCAGGAGTGGGGGTGGGTGGGGGAGGGGGATTGCTATTGAACAAGAGGTCATCAAACCTCTTGGAGAAAATGAGGACTGTAGATGCTGGACAGTCAGAGTCAAAAAGTGTGGCACTGGAAAAGAATAGCAGGTCAGGCAGCATTTGAGAAGTAGGAGAGTCAACATTTTGGGTATAGCACTTCATCAGGAATGTTGTTATCTTTCCACTCACAACAGTTCACACACTCCACAGTCACAGTTTGAAGGTTTTTTTTGGTCTTATGTCTCATTGATCCCACACAGAATTCTTTATACTAGCAGTTATTTTGTCTCTGTAGTAGTGCTCTTTTGAAAGAAACACATTTTGGAAATTAAGGGAATAGATATTGGTATGTTGGGCTTCCAATCCATTGCTGTAACACATTCAATTTTACAGAAACAGAACTTTCCACCAAATAAGTATACAGAAAACCACTGTATTCAGCCTCCACCACAAACTCAATTCCCTCGACCTCAATTCCTTTGACCCAACTTCATTCCTCTTGGCAACTGTACAAGGTGAAAGAGGTTTCACAACCATGGTATCAGATTTGACCCGAGATGAGCTTTTTACCACATACCTATCCAACCTATCGGAAAGATGTTGTGAAACTTGAAAAGGTTCAGAAAAGATTTACAAGGATGTTGCCAGGGTTGGAGGATTTGAGCTATAGGGACAGGCTGAACAGGATGGGGCAGTTTTCCCTGGAGCATTGGAGGCTGAGGGGTGAACTTATAGAGGTTTACAAAATTATGAGGGGCATGGATAGGATAAATAGGCAAAGTCATTTCCCTGGGGTGGGGGGGTCCAGAAATAGAGGCCATAGGTTTAGGGTGAGAGGGGAAAGATATAAAAGAGACCTAAGGGGCAGCTTTTTCACGCAGAGGGTGGTATGTGTATGGAATGAGCTGCCAGAGGATGTGGTGGAGGCTGGTACAATTGCAACATTTAAGAGGCATTTGGACGAGTATATTAACAGGAAGGGTTTGGAGGGCTACGGGCCGGGTGCTGGCAGGTGGGTCTAGATTGGGTTGGGATATCTGGTCGGCATGGACAGGTTTGACCGAAGGGTCTGTTTCCATGCTGTACATCTCTATGACTCTATGTCCCTCATGATTTTATCAACCTCTATAAGGTCACCCCTCAGCCTCCGACGTTCCAGGAAAAACAGCCCCAACCTATTCAACTCGCTCTAGAGCTCAAATGCTTCAACCCTGGCAACGTCCTTATAAATCTTTTCTGAATCCTTTCAAGTTTCACAACATCCTTCCGATAGGAAGGAGACCAAAATTGCATGTAATATTCCAAAAGTGGCCTACCCAATGTTCTATGCAGCTGCACCATGACCTCCCAACTCTTGTACTCAATACCCAGACTAATAAAGGAAACCATACCAATAGCCTTCTTCATTATCCTATCTACATGCAACTCCACTTTCAAGGAGTGATGAACCTGCACTCCAAGGTCTCTTTGTTCAGCAACACTCCCTAGGACCTTACCATTACATGTATACATCCTGGTAAGATTTGCTTTCCCAAAATGCAGCACCTCGCATTTTCTAAATTAAACTCTATCTGCCACTTCTCAACCCATTGGCCCATCTGATCAAGATCCCGCTGTAATCTGAGGTAACCCTCTTCGCTGTCCACTACACCTCCAATTTTGGTGTCATCTGAAAACTCACTAACTTTACCTCTTATGCTCACATCCAAATCATTTATATAAAATTATGAAAAGTAGTGGACCCAGCACCGATCCTTGTGGCACTCCACTGGTCACAGGCCTCCAGTCTGAAAAACAACCCTCCACCACCACCCTCTGTCTTCTGCCTTTGAGCCATTTCTGTATCCAAATGGCAGTTCTCCCTGTATTCTATGAGATCTAACCTTGCTATCCAGTCTCCCATGAGGAACCTTGTTGAATGCCTTACTGAAGTCCACATAGAGCACGGCTACCACTCTGCCCTCATCAATTCTCTTTGTTACTTTTTAAAAAAACTCAATCAAGTTTGTGAGACATGATTTCCCACGCACAAAGCCATGTTGACTATCCCTAATCAGTCCTTGCCTTTCCAAATACATGTAAATCTTCTTCCTCAGGATTCCCTCCAACAACTTGCCCATCAACCATGTCAGGCTCACTGGCCTATAGTTCCCTGGCTTGTCCTCAACACCTGTCTTAAATAGTGGCACCACCTTCCTTCTTCCGGCACCTCACCTATGACTATTGATGATACAAATATCTCAGCAAGAGGCCCAGCAATCACTTCCCTAGCTTCCCACAGAGCTCTAGGGTACACCTGATCAGGTCCTAGGGATTTATCCACTTTTATGTGTTTCAAGAACTCCAGCACCTCTTCCGATGTAATATAGCATTTTTCAAGATGTCACCATCAATTTCCCTACATCTCTATATCTTCCATATCTTTCTCCACAGTAAATACTAATGCAAAATACTCGTTTAGTATCTCCCCCATCTCCTGCGCCTCCACACAAAGGCTGCCTTACTGATCTTCGAGGGGCCCTATTCTCTCCCTTTTATCCTTAATGTATCTGTAAAAATTCTTTGGATTCTCCTTAATCGTATTTGCCAAAGCTATCTCTTGTCCCCTTTTAGCCCTCCTGATTTCCCTCTAAAATAAACTCGTTCTGCCTTTATACTCTTCTCGCTCGAACTATCCTCTCTATACCTGATATATGTTTCCTTCTTTTTCTTAACCAGACCCTCAATTTCTCTCGTCATCCAACATTCCCTACACCTACCAGCCTTTCCTTTCAGCCTAACAGCAATATACTGCTTCTAGACTCTTGTTATCTCATTTCTGAAGACTTCCCATTTTCCAGCTGTCCCTTTACCTGCAAACATCTGCCCCCAATCAGCTCTTGAAAGTTCTTGCCTAATACCATCAAAATTTGCCTTCCTCCAATTTAGAATTTCAATTGTTAAATCTGGTCTATCCTTTTCCATCACTATTTTAAAACTAATAGAATTATGGTCGCTGGCCCCAAAGTGCTCCCCCACTGACACCTCAGTCACCTGCCCTGCCTTATTTCCCAAGAGTAGGTCAGGTTTTGCACCTTTTCTGGTAGCTACATCCACATAATGAATCAGAAAATGTTCATATACACACTTAACAAATTCCTCTACATCTAAACTCTAAACACAATTCACAGTCCAATCTATGTTTGGAAAGTTAAAATCCCCTACCACAACCACCCTATTATTCTTACAGATGACTGAGATCTCCTTACAAATTTGTTTCTCAATTTCCCGCTGACTTTTAGGGGGTGTAGAATACAATCCCAATAAGGTGATCATGCCTTTCTTATTTCTCAGTTCCACCCAAATAACTTCCCTGAATGTATTTCCAGGTTTATCCTCCCTCGGTACAGATGCAAAACTGTCCCTTATCAAAAACTCCACTCCCTCTCCTGAACAAAATCTTTTCAGATATAAATATTGTGCTGAAATTATGCACAAATTTCCACTAAAACTTATGAAATTCTGAAAATCTCATGATTTCCTTTTACCTTTCGGAACAAGAAATTGTGTTAGAACCTTTACTTTTAATGTCGTTGGCAAAACTTGACATTGTCCTATGGTGTCCATGGTATGTCCGTGGTGACTTATTCTTGGTATTGTCAATTCACTTTTGGCTAAATTTATTACTAAACTAGCCAACTATAAACAGGTCTTTGACTAGTAACAGCTCCTGCTCACGTGCTTTTTCCAGGAGTTACTTTATGTGATTGCACTGTCCACACTATCGCAGATAATAGACTACCTCAGCTGTGACTTGATTCACAAGTCTATGGAATGTAGCTGAGGCATTCTTTAACCCAAATGTTACCTCGTGACAATAGTATAAACCATTTTGTATTATAAAAATGGAAATTTCTTTAGTCCTTACGTGCACTTGCCAGTACCCCTTCAATTGATTAATCTTGTGAAGGAATAATACATTCTGACCCTTTCAATGTAATCTTTTAACTGTGGAATTGGGCAAACATTTATTTTTATACCTGCTTTTAACTTTCCATAATTTATACAGAATCCATTTGATTATCTGATTTAGGAACTAACAGTACTGGTGAATTATATGTGCTTTGGATTCAGTCGAATGGCTTTTCACCATGCATTGAATTTTTGTTTCCATGCAAATTGGTTTCTCTGGACTCAAGAACTTTGTTTTATTAGCACTGATGGTCCTCCATCTACAGCTTCCCTACCTAACATATTACACACATATGGATCATAACATATCTTATACTCCCTAAGTAGTCTGAAAAGAACCTCCATTTGTTCTTTCTAGAAACATGGATGGCAACACTGTAACGAGATGTTAGTGTCTTTTCTGATTTAAGAATATCTCTCTAAACAATTTTAACTAAATATGTGTCTAACTTTCCTAGTCCTGTTGTAGGAGGCTTGCACTGAGAATTGTACAGCACTCCTTTCACCTCACTCTTGTTGTCTCTGTCAACATTCCGGGTGCTCCGGTTTCCTCCCACAATCCAAAGATGTGCAGGTCAGGTGAATTGGCCATGCTAAATTGCCCGTAGTGTTAGGTAATAGGTAAATATAGGGGTATGGGTGGGTTGCGCTTCGGCGGGTCGGTGTGGACTTGTTGGGCCGAAGGGCCTGTTTCCACACTGTAATGTAATCTCATCTAATCTAATCTAATCTTAGCATCTGACACACTTTCGCCTTCTTATCTGCTTCACTACAGTGACACATTTTTCGCATGTTAATGTGACAAAACAGATTTGTCTTTTGAAAATCATTTGTAATTATCAGATAATTCACTTTACTGACTCCCTTAACTATTTTGTATGGACCACTGAATTTCATCTTCAGAGGTTCACCTGAGAAAGATGACAATACCAATACTTCATCTCCCACTTGAATTGTTCTAATTGTAGCATGTTTATTCGCCTGTTCTTCCATTTTCACCTCCAAATGCTCTTAGGCTGCCATTCGTGCTTCTCAGAGTCTTTCTACAACTATGGATGACAACTTTACAACTTAATGTTGATGTCTTTTTAAATTAAATACATCTCTCTAAACAATTTTACCTAACCACTAATGTTATGACAATAAATGAATTCAAATGGAATGAACCTAGTAAATTAATTTGGAGAATCTCTGGTCGTGAACAGGAAGAAATCTAATTCCTTTGCCCAATACAGTAGGTATTCAAGACAATATGCCTTAATCATAATATTGAGAATCTGATGGTATCGCTCCAAAGCTGTCTGTTTTCGGAAGAAATGCAGTTGACTTGAATTGTTTTATAAGAGAACTGTTAATGACATCCTCAAAAACTTTAGATATAAAGTTATAACCCTTATCAGATTAAATCTCAACTGATAGTCTGTAATGAGTAAAGAAACTGAGTGAACATTTCAACCACTAACCGAACTGTAATGTCCTCAAAGGAATAGCTTCTGGGAATCAGGTTGTCATTTTCACAAATGCAAGGATATATGTTTTGATTTTCAGTAATGGTCCTAGATAACCTGCTAATGGTCAGCTGAGTAACTCTTCAAAATTTGGGAACTATATGTGCTAGTTTGATTACATGCCGAGGTTTTCCTACCATCTGACATGTAGGACATGATTTAGAGAACTGCATCACATCTTTATGAACTATTGGCCATACCTGCTTATCATTGCTTGCATTTTCCATATGTCCTGCCAATGGAATTTCATATGCTACTGCAATATCTTCTTAGCATATCCATTCTTTGTCTTGCAGGTCTGTGAGGATATCTACGCTTTCTCATTAAAACTCCACTTTCAAGCGAATAACACTCTGGAATGCCTTCACCATCAGCTTCAGTGTAAGCTTTCTGTATTCATTTATTTAATTATGAATCTGCTTCTTGAGCCTCAATTAATGAAGGTGAGTACACCACTTCTTTTGAATTATCTTCAAACTGAAATAAAGTGTCAGCTACCCTCACACCTGCTTTGCTGTATTACTGAGATCTCTGCTGATGGACTTAGTTTTGCCATAGCTCTGGTCACTACATGTAATGGAAATTACCTCGATGCTGTTTTTGCAACTGCTTTATCTCCTTATCTTCAGCTGGACTTAGTGATTTTAAGGGGGGAGCTCTGACATTTCCTCTGACTCTTCAGGAGAAAATCAATTCCATCCAAAGCTTTTTTAACATCTTTCTACTCTTGTTCTCTGGGTGTAATATCAGGGCGCGTTTTGGTAAAACTGAAGATTGTGGAACTCAGTGAATGGCAGCATCTTGCTGTGTCTTTGGTGTCACAATTTGCTTCATTTGAATCATTTTTCATTTGTATCTCGCCTTTTACACCAAGGCGAATTGATTGGGAAGCTCAAGTTTGTACGATGCACAGAGAGAAAGAGAGAGAGAGAAAAACATTTTGCCAGGAGGAATCCTCCAACAAGCACATTCTACTCTCCTCAATGGTCTCTCACATTCCCTCTTTCCCAACTGAGACAGATCTTACTCCTGGGTTTTCAATATCGCCCTAGTTGGTAAGTTCTTAACTATCTCAAATGTGACTATCCAGGAAACCAGTCAGACTCCAATTGGACTTTACGCTGGGAGATACTCTCCGTCTATCACATTTACTAACACTTGGTTTAGAATTCTCTAAAGGGAAGAACAGATCCTTCGCAAGCTCTGTGGGGCACCTCTCTTTACAGTCAATGATGAATGCCATTGTTTCATTGTTGATTGTGAAAATCGCTGCTGAAAGGGAAGGCAACCGTGTAGTAAATATATGCACAATCAATGTGATCAGAGCTGTGTTACTCTTTCGGTCACAGTGACCTACATTGACACAAATTTGGCCTCTAAATTCTGTATGAGTAGCTCCTTAACACAGCAGGAAGTATGATAATACTGCATCAGGATAACAATGACATAGTTATAGATCAGCATTGGATCTATCCATTTGTAAAATGTCAGCAAGAAGTCCCAAGTTATAAGTAAACCCATATATCTTGGCCAATGTCTAAAACATATCTTGATGAGAACTATAAATAACCCATATTTAAGGCAGCATTTTTTATCATTGTAGAACTCATTTCAATCGTACTTCATTCTCAGACATTCAGATGCATGCATTTGTAAAATTATTTACATTATATCCACATGAACCATTTAAAAAACTGACTTAAAAGAAGTGGATATTTAACAGCAGTGGCTATTGATATCAAAATCCTTTGGTCAAAGTATTAGCTTCACCATCCAGTCAAAAACTGTTGGCCAAGTAGGTGAATGCGGCATAGCTATCAGACATGTAGCTTTGTCCAAAACCAAATAAATACTGTTGCATATTCTTCAGTTTAGATCAAGAAGTGAAGGTTGATGCATAACACACAGAGCTTTAAGACTCAATGTTTTCATTATTTGACACAATAACATTGGATGCTAGGATAAACAATACTGTAACATGGTTGCACTGCTACAGAATAATTAGAGTCATAGAGTTGGTGTTTCAGAATAACTGAGAGTCATAGAGGTGTACACCATGGAAACAGACCCTTTGGTCCAACCCGTCCATGTCGACCAGATATCCCAACCCAATCTAGTCCCATCTGCCAGCACCCGGCCAATATCCCTCCAAACCCTTCCTATTCATATACCCTTCCAAATGCCTCTTAAATGTTGCAATTGGACCAGCCTCCACCACTTCCTCTGGCATGTCATTCCATACACATACCACTCTCTGCGTGAAAAGGTTACCCCTTAGGTCTCTTTTATATCTTTCCCCTCTCACCCGAAACTTATGCCTTCTAGTTCTGGACTCCCTGAACCCAGTCTATTTATCCTATCCATGCCCCTCATGATTTTGTGAACCTCTATAAGGTCACCCCTCAGCCTCCAACGCTCCAGGGAAAACAGCCCCAGCCTGTTTAGCCTCTCCCTATAGCTCACATCCTCCAACCCCGGCAACATCCTTGTAAATCTTTTCTGAACACTTTCAAGTTTCAAGGCGGCACGGTGGCACAGTGGTTAGCACTGCTGCCTCACAGCGCTAGAGTCCTGGGTTCAATTCCTGCCTCAGGTAACTGTCTGTGTTTGCACATTCTCCCAGTGTCTGCGTGGGTTTCCTCCATGTGCTCCGGTTTCCTCCCACAGTCCAAAAATGTGCAGGTTAGGTGAATTGGCCACGTTAAATTGCCCGTAATATTAGGTGCATTAGTCAGAGGAAAATGGGTCTGGGTGGGTTGCTCATTGGAGGGTTGGTGTGGACTTGTTGGGCTGAAGAGCCTGTTTCCACGCTGTAAGTAATCTAATCTAATCTAAAAAAACATCTTTCCGATAGGAAGGAAACCAGAACTGCATGCAGTATTCCAACAGTGGCCTAACCAATTTCCTGTACAGCCGCAACATGACCTCCCAACTCCTGTACTCAATACTCTGACCAATAAAAGAAAGCTTACCAAATGCCTTCTTCACTATCCTATCTACCTGCAACTCCACTTTCAAGGAGCTATGAACCTGCACTCCAAGGTCTCTTTGTTCAGCAACACTCCCTAAGACATTATCATTAAGTGTATAAGTCCTGCTAAGATTTGCTTTCCCATTTGAAATTAACTCCGTATTGACTCCTCCAATATAGCTAGCAGACATTAGGCTCAAATGTTTGTTTCTTGAAATTTGCTTTGGTATTTCTAGAACAGGAAAGAATTTTATTTATCTTTCCAAAATTTCAAGACATCTCAAAGTGCTCTGCAGAAATATTTCTGAAACGTAGTTACTGTTGTAATGTAGGAAATCTGTCAGCCAATTCACATAAGTCGAGGTCCCACAAACAACCATGTGATAACGACCAGTCAGTTGGTTAATAGATGAATATATTGACCAAGTTATAATAATTAGATATATTAAAGTTGGAGATTAACCCTGACCTGGATTGATTAGACCACATCTCTACTGCATAGACAATAAAAACTACATTGAAGATCCCAGGAGAGGGAGAGGTCAAGGGAGAGAGCTGGTGAGTGACAGACAGAGGGAGTGAGTGAATAAGGGAGGGAAGGAGGAAGTGAGAAAAGAGAGAGAGAGGGCACGATGGTAGAGGGCAGCAAGAAATTTATGTGAGGGCAATTTAAACTGGTGAGGTCAGAGAGTTCAAAGCATGCAGCAGCTCTGATCTGAGGTGTGGAAGAGAAGTTATCATATTTGGGGAAATGAAAGGCTGTATAAGAGGGCTCATTTCAACCAGTAAATGGGTAGAATGTTCATGCAGCTGTTGAATGGAATGATCAAAGGGTTAGCATTCAAACTATATCCAGATGCAAAACTTTTACAACCTAGACAAAGAAAAATTCACTGTTTTATACATATTGGAATGATGGAGCAGAGAGAATGAGGGAAAGAAGGGTTTGAAGGTGCAAGGAGAAAGACAGAGAGGGGGAAGAATAGAGACTGACCAGGCAACAGATTTCAGCCATAAACTGAGCTTTGAAAAGCTGCCTTGAATTTGAACCATGAGTACAACATCTGAAGTCGTCCTGTCAGTATCAATTGCCACGTCTCTCAGATACAAGGTGGAACATGAGTACTGTTGAGGGATCTTTATAACCAGCAGAGAATAATATCAACCTCTGTGAGCATCCACTGAGTTGTATTTGGTGGATGAGAAATAGAGTAAATTTAGAGCCATTTCCAAATGGGATTTCACAGGGAGGTGCTGCCAGACCTGCTGAGCTTTTCCAGCAATTTCTGTTATCGTTTCGGATTTACAGCATCTGCAGTTCTTTTGGGTTTTTTTCCACAGATAGATGTTGCTCTAAGTTGATCAAGGTCCATTTACTGCACTACTCAGTGTCTGAGCACATTATGAAGCTTTTTGAATAACATCGTAACCTAACCACTGAAGCTGAAAAAAAATTTCTTACTCAACTTTTCTGTGCATTATTGTACAAGGGCAATGTGTGAATCTTGATCAGCTAAAAATACACACACCACAATAAGTTATGCGCGACAATATATGCAAAGCTTATCTATATTTAGTGAAAAAATGAGCACTGAATGCTTTACCGATCACAGCAATAATATTTAGATAGATAATACACACAAGAGACATTTAAGAGGTTTAATTGCACATAGTGCCTTGTGTTTTATTGCTGTTAGTAAATCTGACAGAAAGGAATATTTGACATAACAATACTGGCTGATAGGATAAACGGTGCTGTAACATGGTCGCACTACTACAGCTGGTACTCCAAAAAAACCTTGAAATTAACTCTCTTGACTCCTTCCACTGCACAACTCTCTTCTAACTGATGCATCACAGGCTCTAAACACTGCCTCGACCAGGCTTTTGCCATTTTCCAAAATAATCAAAAAATGAATTCTTACATTTTGAGAGCTACTGAATAATTGCTTTTTTTCCAGTCGAGCACTCATTTCTTCAACTACCTCCTCTGACTTCTGGTAGAATGGTAAGCTAAAGAACACAGGCTAGAAATATCATTATATTGCATATAACATGATGTTTGGAACTATGAATAAATTTTTGATGGTTTGACAATAATAGCTGAATGAATCTTGATGGGATTTGAATCATAGAATTATAGAATTCCTGCAGTGCATAAGCAGGCCATTTGGCCCATCGAGTCCACACCAACTCTTTGAAGAGCATCCCAGCCACATACCTCTCACACCCAACTGCCACCACAACTTATCCCTGCAACTCTGCATTCCCATGGCTAATCCACCCAGCCTGCACATCTTTGGACAATATGGGAAAGTTAGCATGGCCCGTCAACCTAATGTGCACATATTGCAACTGGGGGAGGAGACCGGAGCACCTGGAGTAAACTTACGCAGACATGGAGAGAATGTGCAAACTCCATACAGACCCCTAGTTACCAAAGGGCAGAATTAAGACTGGTTCCCTGGCGATGTGAGGCTAGCCACCGTTCCCTCCTAAATGTCTCCCCTCAATCAAAGATAAGCAATGTAGTTTCAAATCAGGATGGTCTGTGACTTGGAATAGGACTCCCATGTGATGGTGTCCCAATACATTCGCTGTTCTTGACCTTGTAGGGAGTCGAGGTTGCAAGTTTGCTAAGTGCTTTCAAAGTAGCCTTGATGAGTTACTGCAATGCATCTTTATAGATGGTGCACACCACTGTCACTGTACGTCAGTGCTGAAGGGGGTGAATGGTGAAAGTGGTGGATGGGGTGTCAATAAAGCAGCTGCTTTGTCCTGGTAAACATATTTGTCTTAAAACTAGTGGGCCTGATACACCTGCATTTCAAGGTATCCCAATTTTAGGAAGGGATTTTGAAACAGCCATTTGGCCACCTGTGAGAATTCTTAAGGCAAGGGCCCTAGGCTTCTAAACTGGAACTTATATTGAGAAGGTAGGCAGCACGAATCCATTGAGAAATGACTAAATTCATGTCACCATCCACACTGGGCACTGACGTCCAGGTTTTATACTGTAAACGATGCTGTGATCATGACACCTGTTTTGGCAGTTTACTGTGTTATGCTAAAATAAGATCACAAATCTTGTAAATATTTGGAAAGCTTTTATTGTAAAAACAATTCTGGACAAAATATACAGTATCAGCACTACATCCAAAGATAAATTGACAATTTGTTCTAACACCTTTATGAAGCTGGGAAAATGCAAGCTATCTCACATCTCAAATATGTTCTGAGACAAGGATGTTACATTTTAACAAGAATGATTCCTCCCAGCAGCTGAGAAATCAAATTTCAGCAAAAGCTCCAATCGAAAGCCAGCAGTAACACAGTTTTTCCAAACCTCCTTTGGGAAGTGGAATAAATAGGCTAGAAATGCTGCTCTCTATCCTGACAGCGTTCACTAGTTTAACAGAATCATTGAACTGACACACAACTGGAGATCATGGAATGGAATGTTACTTGACCTTTAAGCTAGCATTTATATGGCTAACTAAAGCATATGCTGTTGTATCATGTAGTTTTAAATTCGGGTTAATTATCCAGCAAAGATGTTGTATTAACTAAAAACTATTCTGTGCTTTGAGTGTAATATACATGTTACAGCTAATCAGTTGATAAGAAATTCTTACTTTATGAAAGAAATAGTTTGATTTGAAAAGCCTGAATAGCAAAGGTTGAAACTAAAATTAATCAAGAGCCTCCTGAGTTAATGGTACTGTTTTGCATTTAGCCTGCTGTCTGGTGTCAAGTGCTAACTCTCATGGAAATCGTAGAATGTCTACCATACAAAAGAAATTTATTCACACTTCATGACACCATTTCAGGAACATTACAATCTAGCAATGTAAGAATCAAAAGAAAGAGAATCTTCTGTTTACAAAGTATTTTTGGAGTTTAATCACTGTTACAATGTAGAAAACTTGCTCAAAGCATTGGCCCACAAACTGCTCAAGAGGGAAGAGAAGACATAAAATATTGGGGTCACTGCAAGAAGTCGTAATGACCCATTAAAGATGAAGACAATCACTTAAAGCTGATCTGTGTGTATATGATCGGCATGCTTTTTGAAGGAAGTAGTAAGAAATAGAAACTTCTTCACTTCAGCTTTGTATTCTTTAAAAGAATATTGGATCACAGGCTATATGTTAGGATTGATTTGATCTATGATGTTTATAAACAATGGAAATTGTTTACTGACAAGAAGGTCAGCAATATATGTTTGCAATTCATTATCATCATTTAAGTTTCCATCCTTTTAGTGGAGGAAAAAAAATTCTAATTGTGTTTTCATTCATTAATATGCCGTTAACATATTGGACTCAAAATCTTAAATTGAATACCTAGAATGATCTCTGCGTTTGCATTTGCATTTGCAAGACATGTGACATTGAGACCAGAGATGTGTGTTCCAGGTGTCAAAAGAATCTTTTTGAGCACTCCACTTGCAAGTTTTTCCAGGGCTTTTTGATCTTTTATTCCCACTGACTCTTTCATTAGGTGGTGCAGTCATACAGTGACAACACCCTCTGTATTTTTGATGATGAATGGGGATTTTGATTCACACAGGAGTAGAATTAGAATAAATTCATTCATACGCTCATGACTGTTCCATTAAAATTAAAACCACAATGCACAAGAAAAGCATTAGTTTCCTCAACACCACAATGTTTAAACAGGCAAGAGGCTTAAGTTAATAACCATGATTCGGAGATGCCGGTGTTAGACTGGGGTGTACAAAGTTAAAAATCACACAACACCAGGTTATAGTCCAATAGGTTTAATTGGAAGCTGTGGTGTAAAATTCCAAGCAGTGGAATGTGGTGAAACGGTTAAAAATTATGTCCCAATACATGTGTGAATCTAACCGGAATGGAGGTGTTGCTTAGTCCCGTGTGAATCTTATTACACACCTCCCCGTGTGAATCTTCTTATCTGTATGTAACCAGAATGGAATGTGTTTTTTAGCCTTGCTCTGCTGTTCACATGAATGTTTATATCTGGAAAAGAGTATATCAGCTGGAAAAGTCTCCAGTTCGGTGAGTCTGCTCCGGGGTTGCGTTTAACCGCCGAGCGTGGGTTGTTGGCAACCGCTCTACGAGAACTGACGGCTCCCAGTTCCGGTAACATGTAGAGTGAGTATAAGCCAGACCCGTTGGTTGTGGCGACGCTGCGGGGAATAAAATGCCCATATTCTAGCAGACTCGCCTCTTGGTCGTTTGTTCTGTGTCAGACTACTCTCCTACGAACCTGACCTTGAGAATTTTTTAAAACAGAAGCACACTAGCTTTCGGAGCGACGCCTGATGAAGGAGCGTCGCTCCGAAAGCTAGTGTGCTTCCAATTAAACCTGTTGGACTATAACCTGGTGTTGTGTGATTTTTAACTAAGTTAATAACAACTGCTTTAAAAGACACAAATCTATACAGAGAAAGCTATCACCTCAAACAGGCTTTGAATGCTCTGGTGAGGCCAGGTCTACATGTTGCATGTTTTTCCCTGACACAGACACGCCATTCACGTTATTCACTGTATATAAGGTACTTTGACATGTGTTAAAACATAAATTCTAATCCTCACGGAAAAAAACTTCAACATTCAATTGTACAATTTACGTGATGTACATTACAATAGCATCCTCAATACTTTTCCTTGTACTGTAGCTTCTAAACTGCTGCAACCTTAAGCTGGAAAATCAAGATTAATTTGCAAAGAATTCAAAGTTTACCTGGTTCCTAGTAAGTATTCCTTCCCTTTGCAGACCCTATTTCCCCTTTCCAGCCATTGCCACTCCTTTGCAACTTCTCTCTAGCCCCTTTGCAGACACTCTTCTCCTCCCTGTGTTCCCCAACCTGCAAATTATGGCTTCAGTTCCCACCAGACCCTCAGCCTTACTCCCCCCGTCCCTGGAGACTTGCTTCCCGGGCTCCAGCCTAGCTGGCTAACTGACTACCTTGGCCTTTATTTTACCAACCTAACAGACTTGGCCTAACCCCTGGCCTAACTGACTTGCTCCCTGGGCCTTACCTCATCCGGCTTGTTCCCCTGACCACATCAGGCTCACCTTCTTGCTCCTAGCCTGACAGTCTTGCCCTCTGGGTTCTAATCTTGCCAGCCTTGCGTGCTGAACTTCCTGCCCCTGCTGCAACTCATGTTCTCACTGTTACTCCAATCACAATTGCTTTCTCACCCTCCACCTGACCTCTCAGATTTTGGCCATTCGACTCACAGGGGTGACCTTTCTCTGACTGGTCACCTTTGAGATTAATTTTCCTGGGAGTCTGGTGGCTTCTTCAGGAGAGAATGCAGCCTTAAGTCCCATGTAGTTTGAGTGTTGCTGTGGATACTTGCTGGGTATCCATCAGTAAAAGGGACTGAACTTTCAGGCTGTCTCAGGTAAGGGCATGAAGAGGAAGGAAGGTATTGAGGAGGAGGTACAATCAAGTGCTTACGGGATCACAGATGAGGCTGAACATAAATGTGGTTGTTCTGAATACAGCTCACCAGGCCAATGGAGAATCAAACGGGCTACATATAACATATACGGTAGTCTGACACTCAATTGTTATTACAGCTACAACTCAAATCGCTTTTGTTCCAATCTCTCCATCTTCCTTTGCCAGATATGTTGTGATGCACATGATTAACTAAAGTAATGCACCTGATGTGACTTGTTAATCAAAGAAAAATCTAAATACATTGGTTCAGAGTCATATAGCTTGGAAACAGGCCCTTCAGTCCATCATGTCTAAGCCATCCAACGAACATCATTCTACATTAATCCAATTTACGTGCGCTTGGTCCACAGCATACTCTGCCCCAGCATTTTGAGTGCTCAGCCAGATGCTTCTGAAATGTTGCGAATGTACCTGCCTCCACCACACTCTCTCAGGCAGCACATTCCATGTTTCTACCACCCTTGGCTGAAAATACTTTTTCTCAAATCTCTTCTAAACCATGTACTCCTAACCTTAAACTTATGCCCTCTGGTCTTAGACACATCAGTCACAAGGAACAGATTCTCGTGATATTCTCTGTCTATACCTCTCCTAATTTTGTACATGTCAATCCGACCCCCCTCAGCCTCCTCTGCTCGAAGGAAAACAGACTAAGTCTCTCCTCATAACTGAGACATATCATCCCAGACAATATCCTGTGCAATCATGTCCTTCCAAACGTGTGACAATCAGAACTGCACACAATATTGCATCTAACCAATACTTTATAACATAGTGACACAACTCTTCCCTACGCCGATATTCTACCCCCCAGCTAATGAAGGTGAGTGTCCCTCATGCCTTTTTCATCACCCTGTCTAACTGTGCTGACACTTTCAGGGATCTATGGTCTTGTACACCAAGTTCTTTCTGTTCCTCAGCACTCACTGGGCACCTACCATTCATTGTGTATATCTTTCTCTTATTAGACCTCTCAAAATACATCACTTTGCACTTATCAGGATTAAATTCCAACTGCCATTTATGATTTATGCCTGAGACCATCTTCTCATCAACAACATCTCCAAATTATAGTGTCATCTGCCAACTTACTGATTAAACCTTCCACATTCACATCCAAGTTGTTAATGTTCATAACAAACAACAAGGGTCCCAACAGTGATCCCTGCTGTACATCACTGATCTCACAGGTTTCCAATTACAGAAGTAACCCTTAACCATTACCTTTTCTTTTGTAATATTTTGAAATTGGATAATATATGCCATAACAGGAATCACGCTTGTAAGACTACCGAACCTCTCCTAATACAGCTCCAGGGCTTCAATAAATAAAATCAAAGCTTTGGTCTCTGCCATCATTACATGCTTCTGATTCTCTCTTTCTCTCTAATTCTTTGTTATACTCTCCTGTCTTTATTTTGAACTTTTCGGCCTTGCCTTATTGATTGGAGACAAAGATTTAATAATAAGTTCTAGTTGGCATAGAATAGCATTCATAGAATAGTTCCTACCTCATCAAAAACACTGGCATTTGATTACATTTGTAAGGCCTTTCTTCAGTGCACTGTGGATTGGTTCCAGTAATTCTGGTAGCACACTTACATCTCGGTTAAGACTGATGCATCGAGTTTGACTCGTGAGACTTGAGCATACACTTCTAAGATGCCATTCCATTGCAGTGCTGAGAAAAGACTGTACTGATGAAGGTGCTATATTTTGGATGACAACTTCACATAAAAAAGTTAAAAGTAACAGTTGGAGTAGACCTGAAGGCCAGTCAAATTTTTCAACACAATCATGGCTCTTCTTCAGATTCAACTCCATTTTGCCATATGCCCCCCTATAAACCTGACTCCCTGAGAAATCAAAAATCAGTCCATACCAGTTTAAATATATTCAATGGTGGAGCATCCAAAACCCTCTACGGTACAGGGTAACATTCAAAACCCTTTCAGTAAAGAAATTTCTTCTCAACCGAATCCTAAATGATTGATCTGAGACTGTAGCCATTGTTCTAGGTTCCCTAGCAAGGGGAAACAACCTTCCAAAGTCCACTCTGACATGCCCCTCAGAGTCCTGTAAGTGTCTAAGAGGTCATCTCTCATTCTCATACATTCCAGAAAGTGTAAGTCCCATTTTATTCCATCTCTCCTCAAGGGACAACCCTCCCATCCAAGGGACCAATCTCATGAATATTCACTGTACCACCTCTGATGTATATCCCTCCTTAAATATGTGACCAAAATGATGTACACTTTAAGTTTTATTTGCCCCCTCAGGTGGATGTAAAAGATCCCACTGTATTATTTGAAATAAGAGGAGGGAAGTTATCCCGGGTGCTCTGACCAATATTCATCTCTGAATCAACCATAACAAAAAACATGAGTGGATCTTTATCGCACTGATATTTGTGGGACACTGCTGTGCACAAATTAACTGCTGCCCTTCCCAACATTACAAGAGTGATTACATTTTTATTGGCTGCTCCGCTACATCTTGAGTTAACAAATGGCACTATGTGAATGCAAGTCTTTCATTTACCTTCTTTAGTTTGCACAAATAGAGTTAAGATTTCTGGTGCAGCCGACAATTACGACTTTCCCATTCAAATACTACTCCGGCATACCAGATCTGTGGACGTACCAGTGTTGAATATTTTCAAAAGACTGACAGAGTTTTGGTCACTCTGGGAATCAAGGGAAAAAGAAACTGGAGTTGAGGCAAATCATCAGCCATGATCATACTGAATGGTAGAACAGGCTAAGGAGTTTTATGGTCTCATCCTACTTCTATTTATGACCATATGTTCTTATACCCAATCATCATCCTGCAAAAGAAATTGAAGTCTCATTTTAAAGCTATTTTCCCAATGTTGTAATTCAAACCCTGCCATGATTAATATTTCCATAAATCAAGTCTTTGCATAATCTTCTCTTCTCAAGACAAACTATTAATTTTCATTCCTTACACAAAGATTGAGTTTTAACATTATAGCTTTCTGTTGGACTCTCGGCAGTTGCACAATGGGCAGAAATGCATGGCGTCGACGGTCTTGCTTACTGGCTATAAAGCTAGCTATAAAAGTGCCATGCCATCTTTCATAGGGAAGGCTCACTGAAATTAAGTTCCTATCAGGCACTTCACTATTCAGCACTGGGCTTTCCCCAAGGATTTAGGATTGCAGTGGCGGAAGAACTGCAGGCCAGTCAGAAAGTTCTTCATTGTCTATCGATAGCATAAGGAGTGGTAGCTGCCGTTGATAATACACCAACCAGGTGCTTGATATTGATGTGGTAACCAGGCCAGAGGTGAATGAAATGGCATTGGAGATAAAGGTTTGGAAAATGGATGGCTACTTTGGTGTGGGTGGGAGTTATGTGAAAGGCCAAGGGTGTGACGCACCGTAGGTCAACCTTTTCTAGCGTTTGGTGTCTTGCTCAAAAACTGAGTGGCTTTGAATAAGACCCTCCTTCTCCATTCCCAGAACCCCCAGTTCTAAAATTTGATCTTGAATCTAAGTCCCCAACTTTAGTTATTCAAGTTCTGTTATAATTAATGCTTCTGCCTATTAAGTCCTTGCATAGCCTTCCCTTCTCAAGAGACAGAAAGTAACAAGGTACGCCATGAGTTTTCATACTTTACTTTGCGTTTTAACATTGCAGCTCACTGCTTGACTCTTGGCAATAAAATAATGGACGGAATTTCATGCTGAAAGGTGTGTATGGTTACTCCCCAGCCTCTCGCTGGTTTAATTCCAGTACGGCAGATTGAGATCCTTCAATTAATCATCCACTATGATCTTCAGTTATTGTGCAGGACAGATGTCCATCAGCATTCCCACTCTGGTTTTAATTGAATGGAGGCAGAAAGGTGGTGGGGTCCCCAGTTCACAATTTCCACCCTATTAAATTCCCCTTCAACCTCCAAATCCGACAATATGACAGCAATAAACTCCATTCATTATCTGGAAGCAGCTGTGAAGAGAAATCAGAGTTAATGATTCGGGTCCAGTGACCCTTCCTCGGAAATGGACCCGAAACATTAACTCTGATTTCTCTTCACAGATGCTGCCAGACCTGCTGAGCTTTTCCAGCAACTTCTGTTTTTGTTTCTGATTTACAGCATCTGCAGTTCTTTCTGTTTTTGTTCATTCATTATCTCTTTGACGTTAGGAAGCTAAAAGTGGACTTGATATTCTTGATAAGATTTCATCAAACACAGAGCCAGAAAAAAAAAAGGTCTGAACTAGCTAATTAGTAACACTTCAGAGGATACTTAAATCAAAGGATTTTCAAGAATGCCTTAAGTTGAAATGGAAACAACTGAGCAATCAACAGTGCACCACTGATTAAACAATGAAGATCAATGTAGGCTGGTTACGCTACAAGAATACTAGTTGCCGATCTCTGTAAGATGCTCTGACTTATGGAGTTGAATATAAAAAAGAAATAGACGACTTCAGATATGCTGCAGAGTCACTAATGATAGAAAGGAAATGAATATTGAGCTTCAAATAAAGAGTGATATCATCAACATTAGGTAATCAGAGAGAGGTAAATGCAAAGAATGGTTGCTATTTCTCGGTGCTATCATTATGTAAACATAAAACTGCAGCTAACCAACTAACTGCAAATAATTTTAAAGTGGTGTGAAAAATAATCAAGGGTAATGTGTAAAAAAAACATTTGTACGTAGCAAGTGAGGCTGTGAAATGCTCTGCTTGTTGGGCTGAAGGGCCTGTTTCCACACTGTAGCGGTTCTATAATTCTACGAATAAGGAGGGAATAGAGGGATATGGACTGAATAAGGGCAAAAGGTTTGTTGTTAAAAAGGGCAACAGCGATAGGGACCTGGGTTTGATCCCAGCCTTGGGTGACTGTCTGCATGGAGTTTGCACATTCTCCCCGTGTCTGCATGAGTTTCCTCTGCATGCACGGATTTCCTCCCACAGTCCAAAGAATGTACTGGTTAGGTGAAATGGCCATGCTAAATTGCCCATTGTGTTCAGGGATGGGTAGGTTAGGGGCATTAGTCAGGGTTAAATGTAGAGTAAGGGGGAATGGGTTTGGGTGGGATACGTTTTGGAGGTTCCATGTGGACTTGTTGGGCCAAAGAGCCTGTTTCCACAATATAGGGGTTCTATGATTCTAAAAGTGATGGAGGATGGTTCAGTTGAGACAATACTTGATGATAATTTTGATAGAAATGGGATGAAAGTATATGGGGAAAGCAAGGAGATTCGTATTAGGTAATAGAAATGGTGCATGCATGATGGGCCAAATGGCCTATTTCTGTATCTCCACACTTCTGTGATTACTTTTTAATTCACCTGTGGGATAAGGATGCACTGGATGGGCCAGCATTTACTGTCTATCCCTTGAGAATATGGTGGTGAACTGCCTTTTGAACTGCTGCAGTTCATTTACTGTAGATAGACCTACAATGCCCTTAGGGCGTGAATTCCAGGATTTTGACCCAACGACAGTGAAGAAACAGCGATATATTTCAGAGTCAGGGTAGTGAGTGGTTTGGAGGGGAACTTGCAGGTACTGGTATTCTCGTGTATCTTCTGCACGCGTCCTTCTAGATGGAAGTGGCCATGGGTTTTGGAAGGTACTATCTGAGGATTCATGATGAAATTCTGCAATGCATCTAGTGGATGGTACACATTGCTGCTACCAAACATCAGTGTAGAGGGAGTGGATGCTGATCAATGGTGCCGATCAAGCATTTTCCTGACTGGTGTGAAGCTTTTTGTGTGCTGTTGGAGTGGTACCAATCCAGGCAAGTGGGGAGTATTCCATCACATTCCTAACTTGTGCCTCGAAGATGGTAGACAAACTCTGTGGAGTCAGGAAGTGAGTTACTTGTGTGGCCATTGTGTTTAAATGGTTAGCCCACCTTGAGTTTCTGGTCAATGATAATCCTCAAGATGTTAACAGTGGGGCATGCAGTGATAGTAATACCAATGAATGTCAAAGTGCAGTGGTTAGATTGCCTTTTATTGGAGATGATCTTTGTGTGGTTCACTTCTGAACTAGCTGACTCCGATATGATCATTTTCTCATTGACTTCAGTTGGACAGTACACATGCTGTTGGGCTATTCAGATGTAATTTGATGCATCACTGGTGATATAATGAAAATTCAATCTCTTGGCGGCTAGCTGACTGCTGTCCTTTATCTCCAGACATTCCAACACGGACAGAGTTAATTGATTTCAACATAGCTCTAAGCTAATTTGAATTAACTGTAAGATCTGGCAAATCCAATTGGCAAAGCATGCAGTTTCCAACATAAATGCTGCATGAAATGAAATAACTTTATTGAATTTTCACAGAAACACATTACTCCATGTGAAGTAATGACATTCAGATAAATGCATCTGACCAGAAGATCCCAATCTGTCCAATGGTTCAGCCTTGTTCATTATTTATCATCGCCATAACAAGCTCACTCAATCAAATCACCATATTGTGGAGGTGGAAGCTAAAGTCCATGAACGCGTTGAGTTTTAATAATTTAATAGGATTTTTAAAATTCCCTTTAGAAATACATGATACACACTAATGACAGCCAACACTCATAGAATCCGATATTGGAAAGGCTCAAAAGAAATCTATTATCTATCTAGGAAAAACAGATCCAAAGAAAAGAGAAATGCAAAGTCTTTTGAAAAATTTGGACTGGACAGATTTAGACATTCTCTATCATCTTACACGATGCTCCATTCTACCTTTTGTGACTCTATGTGCTTTGCTACTGAAATATTAAAACTCTATTACTTCTCCCTGTTTATTTTAGGTGACAGGGCATTGTCTATTCAACAGGAGATTAAATGATGTTATTCTTGAGGGCAAGAAACACATCATACATTCATAACACCAACAATGTCTTTCAAATCTTCATTGGATAATGAACAAAGTAATTCTCTGATTCCTTTTTAATAGACGATTCTAACACTCATTATGCTGTATGACATGATTTTTAAAAAACTCAATATATTACTTGAATAACCTCACAGCATTTCAATGCAACCACAATTTGATTTGTTCTTCTATATCTTTGGAGATAACAAAATATCTGGAAGGCTTTATTTGTCTTTCGAGCTTTACATACTAAATGTCCCATAATTTTCTGGTTTACTGCACCATTTAACATTGCTTATAAAGCTGTGATTTCACAATCCAAATAGGTCTCTGAATATTAAATTGGCAAAATATCCTCATTAAAAACAGATCAGAAGAGTGAAATGAAATCTTGCATTTATACTGGAGAGATGCCACTGGTACCATTTCTGAAGTTAAAGAATATATTGTAAATGAAATGATACATCACATAAATCCCTGTGGGTTCAGCTAGTTCAGACAGTGAGTAGGAAAGACATATAAGGTCTGTGTGCATGCCTAACAGGTGAAAGTCCCTCAAGGTTCACAAATTTCCCACTGCCTTAGTCCCAAAGTCTATCTCTGCTTTCTCTATTACTTCAACTCAGACCTCATCTCATCCAACGACCTACCTCTTGTTTCTTGACCCTATTTCTGCGAAACCAATGACTACTCATCTTCACTTCCTGATTGCAGTACAAGCTATGATTATAATTTTAAAAAAACTATCATCATCACTCATTTCAAAAAGACAATCCTTGTGTTGTGGAAAATGACAATACAAAATCTTAGGATTCTCAGGTTGCAAGTGATCAATCTCATCGTAATTCCAAAGTAGAATTCCTCCCTCAGCAGGAAATCTCAGCTATTTATATATTCTGAGCTGTGGAGACAGGACATTAATTCTGAAATGGTCTGTGTTAAAAAAAAAGCCTTGTTTTTTGCATGTTCTGAAATGGCAAGGGTGCTTAACATCCCTAATTTTTACTTACTTGCCCTATCTTCTCAGATGCTGCCCTATCTACTCACTACATCCTGTGCTATTCTTTTGAGTTCCCCATAGATTCGGTTGGTGGTAGTTAACTTGGCGTGGGGAGAAATCATCGACATTTCAGCTTTAGCTCCAATAAAAGTATCTCAAAGGTTGTTGCTAGTTCAGCCAGATCACACTTTTGCAGGATGATGTGTTCCTATTAAGTCAGTGTTTCAACCTTGTCTGCATGTTTTAATTTTGTTTTATAGCACCCAATAATCTTTTTTGAATAGGAATTAATGAATTATATGTATGAATCGTACTTTATAAGCTAAATAAATTCTCTAGTTATCTCTAAAAAAATCGCTTGAGACTTTTATTAATCATATTTACTTCTTCCCTCAGTGATTGTTGGGGGTAACCCAGATCCAAAATTATCCCCCCTACCATTTCAAGTAGAAGGAATGTGTTCAATAGCTACCACAAACTTACGGAAGTTAATTACATAGAGGTAGAGTTCATGAGACCATAGCAAAAAAGTCAGCGTGCATACACAACTGTATTTTTCTAAACATCCAGCTGCAAACGATGTAAATGCTTATCTAAATCTAGTCTTGTATTGATCCCTGATTTTATTTGCTCCATCATTGACGTTTGCACCTTCAACTGCCTCAGTCTTAAACTCAGAAACTCCTCTTAACACCTGTACATCACTCTGTCTTGCTTTCTCCTTTAAGACACTCCTTTAAGCCACCTTTTTGATCATGATTTTGGTCACCTGACCCAGCATCTCTTCATCCGGCTTGGTATTATGTTTTGTTTGAATTTGAAACAAACCGAGAAAACACTGGAGAAACTGAAAAGGATATGGCAGCTGTTCTGGAGAGAGGTAGCAAGTTAATATTTTGAGTTTGCTGAAATTGCTTTCCTTAGAGAACAGATGGCTGAGGAGGGATCCAAGTGATGTTAAGTACTGAAGTTCTGAAGAGCAGAGACAGAGTATATAGGGAGAGACTTTTCTCCTTAATAGAGGGTGCCATAACCAAGGAGCACAATTTTAATTTAAGGAGCAGGAGATTTGGAGCAGATATCTGGATTTTGTTTTTGACCCATATGGGTAGTAAGTATCTAGAATTCACTGCCTAAAATGATGGCATAGACAGAAACTCTCAAGACATTTTAGAACTATTTAGGTGAGCACTTGAAACATCATAGCAGAGAAGGCTACAGGTTAGGTGCTGGAAAAGGGGATTAGATTGGATGGATGCTTGATGACCAGCATGGAAACAATGGGCCAAAGATCCTCTTTCTGTTCTGTTAAAACTCTATGACTCTATGACTAAATGCAAGGAAATCTCCAGAGACATTCTATACCTAGAATGCTGCAATAAAGAAAGCCGGTGGCTTGTGGTCAAGCAATGAATTAACTGATTTGCATGTTGATCTGTTGAAGGGACATCACAACAAAGTTGATAACATGACATCCCCCTTCTTGAGTGCTGACCAAGACTGGTAGCAAGTTATCTGACTGTGGAATCATTACACCAAGGCAGTTATCAATACTTGTATAACAATCAGGAGAAAGAGCCCTGGATGTCTTTTATTTTACCGCAAATCTAAACTTTCCTCATTTACTTGGCTCAGTGTCATCTCAACATTCTATTTTTATTTCAATGTACGTTCATGCAAATTGAATTATTTTAAATACATCATTCAGTGTGCACAAAGTAACCTTCCATTTTTTTCATGACTAGAATCGAAAAGCAAAAGATTTTTGTTCAAGCTACATTGTAGAGATTTCTAATGTGCTTAATTAAATCAGGAAAAGTTTGAATAAAACATCAACTAAATAGACTGTAACACTAATCACAAAGTTTCATTCATTAAAACAGAAAGGCTTAAGAAGACAACTTCTTTCTCACTCATGAACTGAAGTAATTTTCTCATGAACCAATCAGTTCAAAATTCCAGTGACGAGATGTTATACATGCAGTTTCTGTCTCTGGTGAGTCATGTAGGCTTTCCATTTCGATTGGACTAAATTCAAAGAGGTGTACTCTAAAACCAGCTAGCAATCAAATTGCTGTGCAATATTGTGTAAGGATTTTTTTTCTTTGCAGGTGAGATATATAATTAAGATTTTTAAAAATTCTGACTTAGTATAGCGTATATTCTCATGTGCAAGAGGTGAACACAATCTCACCATATCTTTATTTCAGAGGTGGATACCCTGATAAGTAATGTCTTACTGTGCAACACCCATTTGTTGAGATACTCCCAAGTGCCACATAAAATGCATCTTAAATAATTACTAGATTAATGGGGGTCACGACCTTCCCTGATGGCTTCAGAAAGTCTGCGTAAGACAAAAGTTGTGTAAGCAATTATTGCCCTTTGCACATCCATTAGAAGCACTTTTTCTTTAGACTGCAGGGGGTCACACTTAGAATAGTTTCAAGATGAGATTTTTAGCTGCTATTTAGTCCACTTACCAAAATTTCACAGTTGAAAATGAAAGGGAAACAGCAACTCGGTCAGGAACACTTGAGGCCATCCTGATGTTGCTGCTCTGCAGATCTCCCAGAACAACTACTGGAGAAGTGGTGTTGAAAAGCATGTAGTATTTTTGCACTGCAAGCTATTGGGGATGTGCACTACCTGGTAACACTAATAAATATTCACAGTCCAACTGCCATATAACACATTGAGTCATGTCAACTTTATCACGAAATGGAATTAATTATGAAGGTATTTAGCGTGGCAACCTGCGATGTTCTTCATACTATTAATTTATTCATTCACGACACATCAGCGTCTTCACACGACAAAATTTCATGAAACTTGGACAATCACAGAACTCATGCACCAGCTCAGATACTTGTATCTGCTGGATCAGTTAGAGAGAGTTGTGTTTTCACCTGTACTTCACAAATCAGAAGTAAACAAAAGCAAATCTA
>NC_057721.1:24556702-24587816 GCF_004010195.1 Chiloscyllium plagiosum | reverse complement strand
TGCCTCAAACAGAGCTCTGTATAGCAGTAACTTAACTTCAACTCTTGTATTAATATTCAATTGGTTGTGTAATTGCTTTCTGCATCTATTCATTTTATGAACACATAAATTTGAGCAGGAGTAGGCCATTCAGCCCTTACAGGCTGCTCTGCTATTAAATAAGATCACGGCTCATCTGTTTGTAAATTCAAAGCCACATTTTTGCCTGTTGCTGGAAACCTTTCAACTCCTCGTTTTATGAGAATCTGGGTTTCTCTACCATAAAAATAATGAAGGGCTTCCACTCCCTTTTCAGAGACAGCGTTCCAAAGACTTTGTTTTGCTTAATGTCTTTTTTAAATTAGAGACCCGTGCTTTTTAAATAGTGGCCCCTAAGTATAGATTCTTCCTTAAGAAGAAACATCCCATAACCATTTACCCTGTCAGCACCATTGTTTCTGACCTAAACTCTTCCCTCGATAATTGAATGCTACATTACCACTGTGTAATCTTCACTTTGACCTAGGGGATCGTTTACTTGGAGATCATTTATTAAACCAACCTCATTACACAGATCCAAAGAGCCTGAACCCTAGTTGTTCCACTACATATTCTTTTGCAAACTGTCCCAAATACACTTTATTAATTCTGCCACATGGTCACTTCTGCAATTAAGTTTTCCCAAACTGCTTGAAGATTATAGCATCCATGAGTAATGCACTGATCTAATGCCCTCATTACCTTTTGATTCATCCTCTGTTCAATGGAACAGTTACTGTTTCAGGGCCCATAGACTACTCCCATCAGTGTCTTACTATTTCTTACCTCCATCCATATGGATTCTATATCATCCAAATCCAAAATCATTTCTTGTCATTGTACTTTTTCCACCTCACACCAAAGCTCCCCCACCATCTTTTAATTTCTTCCTTTTGAAAAGTCACATGGCACTGAATATTTAATTCCCAGCTTTGATCTCCATTAACCATGTCTTCACAATGGCTATATGATCACATCCATTAATCTCTATTCGTACCGTGAATTACTTTGTTCTGAATATAATGTACTTCTTTTCTGCAAAGAGCTAATAATTTTGCCTTTTAACCATTTCTCATCCCTTTGATCATATTTTCTGCTGTTTTTATATGCTTACGGACTCTCTCCCTTCATGTTCAGGTTTCATTATCGAAATAGGTGCACTGCAATGCTGCCATGTTGACTTGATTTTGTGAGCTTATATTTCCCTGCTCACAAAGCCACCCCTGCAACTCCTAAAAGTAATTTAAAGCCCACTAACAGCCCTAGGTATTCAACTTACCAGGACACTAGTCCCAGAATAGCTCAAATGAAGTCCATTCCACTGGAAAGTCTTCCTTCTACATGGTACTGTGGCACTAATCACAACCAGAAAACCATTCTGCTGACATTAATCTCTGAGCCACACACTTAACACCTTGAGTTTATTTACAAATGCCAGGCTGTCATGACAAAGGCAGCAATCCAAAGATCATTACCTTGGATGTTTTGCATTTTTTGTTTTGGTCCTAACTGCTCAACAGAATCTCCTTTCTATTCTTATCAATGTCATTCGTATTAACATAGATAATGACAACTATATCGCTCCCTTCTCGCTCCAAATTCCTCTCCAGCACCAAGGACATATCATTAATCTTGGCATCAGACAGGTAGCACAGCCTTCAGGACTACACTCTCAAGTCTACAAAATCATGGCTATCCCCTGAATTACACTGACCAACATCACTACTGGCTTCCTATTTCCTCTTCTACCTGAATAGTCTGTTCTACCACAGTATCGGGACTAGTTTGACCCATCCTCCATGCAATCTCCTCTCTTGTCGACACAACTTGCAAGAACCCTGCAACTCTTGGATGATTGCAGGGACTGAGGCATGTTGAGAGTTGCTCCTTGGGTCCATATTGGTGCCTCACCAGGATCATTTAAATAGCTGACTCCTAATTTTTAAACAGTGACCTCTAGATATGGATTCTTCTCTCAGAATAAACATCCTATCAATATCTACCATGTCAGCACTGTTGTTTATGACCCAAGTTCCTCCGTCTCCAATGCTCAATCACAGACATGTAAGGAGTATGATCACCTCCAGGAACAAATTACCCTCCAGGTAATTTTCCTCCTACAATCTGCAGCTTGGACTCCAGCTCCTCAACTCCAATCCAAAGTTGCTTGAGCTACAAACATTTGTTCAAACTGGTGTCCAGAAACTCCCACCTGTTGCAGATACAGTCCATCACTCAAACTGCCATCTCAATTGTATTTTATTTTAGTTCTGACTTAATCACTTTGATATCTCTGCTTTTTACACAAAGAATCCACACTCTTTACATTTCAGTGCAGCATTTCCCCCCTTACACACCAGTATCAATCTTATGACTAACAAGGAATTTGTAAGAAAAAAGGGAAAAAAATTAACTAGAGCCCTAAACTCAAACAGAAGACATAACTTTTACTCGAGTCTAGAAATATTCACCAATCAGATACTTTGTCCAGACAAAATCAAACAAACAGCTCAATCCTTCCTCTGCTGTACTCCGTGTGATGCTAAATTCCAGTATTTTAATCCAAGTCCCACTAAAGTGCTCAGTCATACTTGGCTGCCAATGGATGCACCCAAAATAAACGGGCCGATCTGGGTCAGTTGAGGTTTCAGTTTAAGATAGTTCTTTATTAGGCTGCCCACCAATGGAATCTTGAAAACAAATGGCTACATCTCTGCATCACAGATGTCAGAAACATCAGTTCAATAAGTATCTTATGAAAGTAGCATTATAATCAGCAAGCAAATTCATGAGAAGGTTTCACACTATGACCATAATTTTACATAAATAAATTACCAATGCATTTGTAAACTATATTCCAAATTCCATCAGGCTAAAGATAATTATTCCTTTGCAAACCAGTCAATTCCTATTCAAGAGGAATGGAAACATCTGCAAAAAAAAGTTCAAATTTGATCACCATCTTTCAGGTGCTTAAACATAACCTACCCTGAATCCAAAGTCTCACCTTAGCCCGAAATTGGGCAGCTGCATTACAGCACAGGACATATGTACTCTGATTATGTATATGTCGAAGCATTTTCTATTGCATGGTACTCAGGGCAGTCACTGTGTTTTGCACTAATATGTGCTCATCTGCAGGCAGCCATTCTTGAAATAACTTCACTGCCCAAAAGTGGGCAACAGAAAGGGCAATATGACAAATCACCACAGATATTACAATAGCAAACAGGCAGGCCCACTACTTATCAGCATGTGAGACTTCTGTGCTGTTTTCTACCACTCTAGAGAGTAAGATGACATGAGGTCAATTTTCAAGTTCGCATCATTGGATATATACTTGTAATTGAGTCTGCATTGAAGTGAAATTTGGAGCAAACCTAATGCCAGTCTATCACACAATTTTGAGGCCGGCCTCAACTTGTAAACTTGTGTTTAATTAGAACATTTAAACACAGGTAAACACAGATACAATCATGAAAGCCATTATTGTGCCAATCAAAATTGTTGCCATTTCCCTAATCCACCAACTCCTGAGTGGTACAGGTGAGGAGGGAATCATTGGACCCATGCTTGTTAAAGGGATCTTTGGAAGGGAAAGGTGAAAACAGCTCTTACAGTCATACATTAAAAAAAACTCCATACTATCCTATCACTGAAAAGTACTGCATCACTTACTCCCCAAAATAGGCTGACCACAAATTTTAGTTGAGCACCTTGACAAAATCATTGGGCAGTGATGGGGTTGGGTGAGTCCATTGATTTACATTCTAAACCAAAAGTGTCTACTGTGTATTTACAGCTGTAGTTATCAGAGATGCTTGGCAGCCTACATATTTTGAAAGTGACCAAATAGTGTAAGAAATAAGCACACCTAAATCATTTTTATATTGTACATTGCACATACATATAAATGTTTCTGTACTAATTGCAAACTATGTACATCTTGCCCAGCACTACTCCTTCTCCATTTGATTTGCTGCCTGTAAATCCCTCTCTCTCTGATGTGTTTGGAAGAGAAAGGATTCCAGGGAGATCAGACTGCATGAGATGTTCTCTGTGGTTATCTGCCAAACATCCACACATCAAAAGCTGAACAAAGGACATCTTGGCACAAGCTTAATTATGGATACAGACCCTGGCAACATCAGTAATATATAATATATAAATACCTGACTGGCTTTATTGTTGAAAGCTTTCTCAGAAGTATCTCAAACAAAGCAGATCATACAATGTCATATGGCATGATGAAAGGCATCCGAAGGCAATGGACAGCCACTGTTTTCTGAATGGCTGGACTGCCAAGGTGACACCAGCCACTTCTGTGACTTGCTGTGTTCTTCCAGCCTGTCTACTCTCTTGCATGGAGCAGAAAAGCAGAATTAAAGCATTGCCATCCGGTGCAAGGACATTCATCATTCCCATGAGGTAACAAGTTGTCAGGCCTAGCAACAGTCAGTTGCACATCACTGCTGACATAGTGCACTACTAGATTACAAGCAGAGACTGTGGCAAGCCTCCTCATGCATATTATCTCCACTTGAGAGGCCTGAGCGCTGGATTGTTTATTCATCCTTTCTGCAGGCTCATGTCTGTCTCTTCAGTTTTATACTTCTTCACCTTCTCAGTTTCATCATTAGGGCCCCCTTAATGTTCAATTAATTTTCTTCTTCGGGCAAAGTATTTTGGGATTGATTGCATTTAACAATCATTTTGTGCATACTTTTTTCAAAAGGTCAATACCAGTTAGTTAAAAAAGGACACCCGCTGTGAGTTTTGAAGGCATGTTGATACTATCCAGCTTGGTCCATATGCTATATCTCAATGTCTATTCCAAAGTAGATCAGGGTTGAGTTCAGATGGCCTTGTTCATTCTGAGAATAGCAGCAGTTTTTCTTTAAATTCCACACTTAGCCGGGTAGGAGTCATTGGCAGAGTGGTGGAGGGGAGGATATGCGCTTGGTTTATCAACAGGCCATTGGAAAGTCATTTGTTCAATTTTCGTCACTACCTTTGCTTAGCTATCTGCTATGTGGACTGCAGTGGTTCAAGAAAGTGCCTCACCACAATCTTCTCATAATAAGTGCAGGCCTAGCCAACAATACCCATATCCCATGAAAGAAAATAAACAGGAGAAGAAATACATGGCTGAGCTGCAATTGACAATGAGCCATGGCCATTGAACTAGAGTTGGAAGCTGAAGCTCAGAAGCTCGATTACAGTAGTGAGAAACTGAATAACTAAGAAAGCTATTGCCAAAATCCAAAGTCAATCCACAAAAGCTAAGTGGAATTTGCTTTAACTGATAGTTTGCATGCACATTGAGTGTGGAAAAAAAGTTTACAGTTGATAGCTGCCCTACAGTTCACCAACATCTTTATAAATATGAGGCATTACTCATGAAACTTACAAGGGTGGGATGGAAGGGGGAGGTGTTCAATTGCTGCCCACTCAGGCTACTTTGTCATTTTGGATTGCGAGCCACTGAAAATGACATTCAAAAATGGCAAACTCATTTAATAAGGGATGTAATTATTGGATGCGCTTGGGAAAGGCTGGTTGCTAAATGGACAAGGAACCTTCCAGCAAACCAGTCACCCAGCCTATGTTCAAATCATCATAAAGTTGCTTGTCAAACTGATTGCTCCTTTAATTGCATAAGACCATGACCCCTCCTATTTCCCACTTCCTCTTTCACTGTCCATCTTCTGTGCTCCTCCTTCATGACCCTTAAATGTCCCATTGCAGTCACCATGTTATTGGTTTCTCTTCCAAAGTTACCTTCCATATGTTAAAGGATATCTCCTGTGTGGAGGTAGTCTTTAATTTTTCTACAGATTTTGTGGGTATCATGTTCCTGTCTGAATATATCCTTGTAAAGCAGGTGCAATCATGTTTCCCAAACTGTTCTCTGAATAATGAGTGCTGCTCTCCTTCCTCCTTTAGTGTGCCAACAATACTTTCAACATTTAGCCACTGATTTTCTGCCTTCTGCAACTCCTTCCAGATTACTTGGTCCAAGAGCTCTTTCTCAGCCCCCAGACGTCTCCTAAGAACACCTTATTGAGTGGATGCACGGTGTTCATAACTTCTGTATTTGAAAAATAATGAAGACTAACTATCCTTATTGTGATTTTCCATATCGTTATCTGTATGCTATATAGTTTACTTTTTTGCTTCTCTGACCCTCGATCTTGCTTCTCAGTTTTAGGACACTACTTTGGATGTACCTCTTTGATGAAGCTTGCGGTCATCTAACCTGGATTTTTATTTCTGGGTCTGAATCACTGCCATAATTGTCACCAACGGGACACTGGGAGAGAATCTGAAGGAAGTCTTGGCTGGGTTCCATCTGGAAGTGGAGGGCCAATCTACTCTAGAGAAAATTCCAGAAGACTGGATACACTCGCTAGATACTTTAATTGATCTAAGTGGCTATGCACCTCTTATGGATGTTTAGATCAGAGTGATGCTGGAAAAGCACAGCAGGTCAGGCAGCATCCGAGGAGCAGGAAAATTGACGTTTCGCGCAAAAGCCCTTCATCAGGAATAGGATGGACAGGCAATCAACCTTCTCCACATTGAAAGGCAGCTTCCATGGAAATCCATCAGAAGCAGAATCCTGTGTGCCATTACTATAAAATTGCAGACCGATTCATGTCCAGGCTGCTTCCTCAGCCCAAGGAATACTCAGCCCAATATTTCCTTCTGTCTCTCAGTGTCATAAAGGTTTTATAATGTTTTATGAAGCACATTGGGTTTTCCTTTATTTTGGAGGTACATCATATGGATAAGTTGTTGTTTCATAAAGCATAGCTTTAAGCAGTTTTGCAAAAAAAAGAAAATAAATCATTTAGCTGTTGCTGCATGTAGAAAATAGGTGTCCTAAACAGCAATAGCAGCTTTCTTGAGTATTTTCAAATATACCGGCCAGTTCTTATGACATAACACCTTCTACTTCCTACATTGTGCTGAATCCTCAGATATTTTAAACTTCGACAGCCTCATGCAGTTTACAATTCATTGTATTTGCAACTGAATAGAGTAAAATAAAAGGATTTGAGAGATTCAGCTCTCTCAATTTCATTACAGTGATATTGTTAAAATAAAAATTAAAACAGCACTCTTGGGTATTTCCTTTATATGAAGCGTGAAATTATTAGTGAAGGTACCTGACTGTTTGCTCTTGCTCAAGAGAGATACTTGTGTTGAAAAGGAAATTGACTAGTGAACAAAAATCTGGGGGTGGAATTGTTTCTGTTATTATTGGAAAAGCGCAACCAACTACAAGAGATAGTTAGGAAAGCACTTCAAATGAGAATTCAAGGTTCTGAAGAGTTACAATCACCAAAAATAATCTACCTTTCGATTTCAAATGTTAATTGACCAACTGGACAATTCTGGTAATTGCTATTACCACAAGTAAATACTGGAAACCTGAAAGAATCAGTTTGCTTATTGAGAGGAACCAACACAATAATTGCTCAACTGTACAGTTTACAGTCAAGAGTGTGGTGCTGGAAAAGCACAGCAGGTCAGGCAGGATCTGAGGAGCAGGAGAATCAATGTTTCGAGCAAAAGCCCTTCATCAGCATGGTGCCTGACCTGCTGTGATTTTCCAGCACCACACTCTTGACTCTGATCTCCAGCATCTGCAGCCTACACTTTCTCCTTGTACAGTTTCCAGTTTGAACTCACTGGAAGCTGACTTGAGAGGTCACAAGCTATTTTTAGCTATTTTTAAAATAGTATACATTTATAGAATAATTTAGATCCCATCAAAGTTTTCTTGCAGTGAAGAAACTGATTCTGACTCAAACACTTAGGTGCAGATTCTATTATGGATACAAAGTATACTTTAACATGTCTCAGCTGATTGTACCAGTCAGTGGAATTGTAAGTCAGCAAGATGTACCAAAGAAATTCAACATCTATGAAAACACATTGGGCAAGGATGCCTTTAAACAATGATAATCCCAAAAATGACAAACATTGGTACCGGAGAAGAAAGCAAGCCTGCATTTTAGCATCGTTAGGCTAAATGTCAATAATTATGACTTACAAAGAATTTAATGCCCCAGCTGTGGTGCAACCCATTTTACAGTGCAAGCAAGCCAAATCTGTAATGATGAACCTCAAGGCATGATTGCAGAACCATTTCTTGAAGTATTTGTGTACTACAAGCATACCATTAACTCATTTAAAAGGCTACTCTCCCCCAATTATCCAAGTCAGACTTGGATGTCAATTGTTATAAAGACTTAACCTACCTGGTGCTTCAGGTTTTATTGTGTCAATGTACCTAGTACATTCACTTCTACTCTACTACCATGTAAATTGTTCACTCTGCTTTTAAATTACTTCTCTATTGATTGGACAACAACCTATTAACACATGCTATGCTGACAGGAAAGTTTACACTAAAGGATTGTGCACATACCTTCTGTTTTATGATCATGTCATTGATTTCCTCAACATCTCCCACTGTCACGAGTTGAGACTTGATCACACGATCCAGCAATGAAAGCCAATCTGTCAACTCCACCCAGGCCTTGTTGAAGTCGGCCAAAGCTGGAACATCCATGAGTAAAGAAGAAGGCATGTCGAACTTGGTGACGGAAGTATCCGTGGTAACGAGGGTCTCAGTCACCACGGTAACTGTTTGTTGTGTGGTTGAAACTGAAAAGAAACGATTACTAATGTTAGTCAATGAGAGACATTTTAAAAGATCAGTGAGCACAAATTGTAATTAAATGTGATTATTTCATATACAGGCTTATAAATGTAGTTACTTGAATGAAACACATTGGCTGCAATAGGCAGATTATTTTTGGAGACAAAGTTAATCATTGTAAATTCATTAAAAAGTTTCACAGCAGACATATGCTTGTCTCCCTTTTTGTATACTTGAGAATTTTAGTATCTCAAAATTATCAATTGGAAGTAGAATAAAGTGAATCCTAAAATAACATCATGCAAATTAACCAATCACCTGTCATAAAGGAACATTTTAACTGCAATTTTTTGTTATGCATCATAACAGGAGCTCATGATGTCCATATGGACCTGGTTATATATAGAACAGCAGCTGCTCGCGAGGAGCTTACAAATGAGTTCAGAATGTAAGATGGTTTATGATGGAAAAATCTGCTCTCAGCCCTCAAGTTCCAAGACATTCAAGGTATCTGATACTAAAATAGGAAATTGACTTGTAAATGAGGACAAAAAATGCTGAAAACACTCAACAGGTCTCTTGACTTTTGTGTACAGAGAAAGAGAGAAGTATGAACCATACCAGAATTGGGCTGTGTCAATTTTGTTTCATGGAAGGTTTCTCTTTGTGAGGTCTAGCCAGGCTTCTCTTCTGAAAATAACTTCATTAGCTGTGCGCCATATCCCTGCGGTGCCCGATTCATCATATCCTCCCTTTCACCACTGACGTAATTATTCACCCCCACAGCTGAGACCTACTGCGATTCTGGCATTGCTGCGAACTTTAACACCCAGCCAAACACCGAGTCTTACACTGTCAACCAGTAGCTGCCTTTCACCATGTACACAGTACGACAGCAACCAAAAACAAACGAGAAACAAAAACAGAAATTGCTGGAAAACCTCAGCAGGTCTGGCAGCATCTGTGAAGAGAAATCAAAGGTAACGATTCTAGTCCAGTGACCCCTCCTCAGAACTGATAGTAGTTAGGAAATTGTCAGTTGACATGCAGAATTTGAGGGGGGGGGGGGTGAAGTAAATGATAGATAGGGATAGATCTCAAAGAGAGAAAGAACAGTTGGACAGACGAAAGTGTTGATAACGATCTGGCTGGGAGAATGAATAGATGTTAATGGAGACTGTTAGTGACCAATGCCTATTATCAGTCACTAACTGTCTCCATGAACAGCTACTCACCCTCCTAGTTATATCATTATCCACTCCTTTGTCTGTCCAACTGTTCTTCTCTCCATTTGGGCTCTATCCCTACCTATCGTTTACTCCTTAACCCTTTCCCACCCTATCTTTTGCACATAAGCTGACAATTTCCTTGCTACCATAAGTTCTGAGGAAGTGTCACTGGACCAAAAATGTTAACTTTGATTTCTCTTCATTTCTTAATACATAGGAAAAATTGGGATAAAACCTACCCAATGCTACCGTCATCCTGATGGTCACCTCTGTATTCAGCTGCGGAGACCCTCGGTAGGCAAATGCCAAGTGTCACTACATACTGAGGTTCTACCTCTCTCCAGTGTTGTGAAGGATGGGACCGGCCTCGCTGCTGCGGAACTCCAATTAGTTGGACTGTTCTGTAATACCTGTCTTTCGGCGAAAAATTTGTGAAGGAAAACACCTTTGCCCACAAGTCCATCAGGAAGTGGTCAGCACATAGCGTCCGCGAGACCCTTCAGGAAAACAAGAGGGTGGATCTTTTCGAGTGGCTCCCTGAGCAGACTGTCAAAGTCATTGGGCAGAATGCCTCATCGCCAGAACTTTCCAACCAGCACCAGGACATTGCCTGGCTGGTGGTGAGAACAGCTCTGCATGTGAGATCCTTTAAGCATGCCCATGCTCTCTCCGACACCATACACTGCCCTCGAAGTGACTGTGAAGGGGATGGGACTGTTACATAGCTCCTTGTGGGATGTGCCTATGCAAAGGGAGTCTGGAGAGAAATGCAGTGGTTTTTGTTGAGGTTCATCTCAAGCAGCTCCGTGATGTGCGACTCTGCTCTACATTCTGTTCCCCAGGACACACACTGAGAAAAGCTTCAACTTGGAGGACTATCAACTTGGTGAAAGACCCTATTTTGGCTGCCTGAAACTTGCTGGCCTTCCAGTTGAAAGAGTCGACCCCGACTTGAGTGTTGTAGACTGGCACATTCCAAGGTCCAGGACTATGTGCTGAGGGACGCACTAAAGCTTGGTGATAATGGGAAATAACCACCATATATGATCCTTCTGCCAAAGCATAACAGGAGTCCATTTAGTAATCAGACCCTCCCAGATACCTTAGCTAAATGCTAAGAGTTTATTTGTAAATACAGAACAACCTCGTTATCCAAACTCAATTATCCGAATTTTGGATTATCCTAAGATCTCAAGGTCCCATAAAAACGTTATCGGTTATTAAAACAATCAGTTATCTGAACAAAATAATCCCCGCCCATCTCTTTCAGATAATTGAGGTTGTTTGTACAGAGAAAGCCAAATCACAATGTTTGTTCTTTTCTCTGTCAATAAAGAGAGTACAGATCTGAATGGTTTCATTAACTGTGTAAAGGTTTCCTTCTGTGTATAAAATGTATTTCGGAAATAAAAAAAAGTTAACTTTGATTTCTCTTCACAGATGCTGCCAGACCTGCTGAGATTTTCCAGCAACTTCTGTTTTTGTTTCTGATTTACAGCAGTTCTTCCTGTTTTTAACCAAAAGCAAATGCTTCCCAAGGTACATGGGTGGCATGACGGACACTTCACTGCACATACAAGTGCACAGTCAAATATTATTGCTAGCCAAGAACAAAACTACACAGGTTACCAATCCGATATCTCATTGCATCTTAGAATTCTGTCTCAGAGAGTGCTGCTATTTCCCTCGTGCCTAACATAGCCCTTTAAACTCTCATTGTTTAATGTATGCCCTTCACATATCCGAAAGTCCCATCAAATGGCTCTAAATATTCACGTTTATTCAGCAACAGCCAAAGTAAATAATAAATCAAACAAGCCTACACTTCAATTGGAGCATGTAACAGACAGGGGTGTTTGCTTTGGGACCAGCAAAATTACAGTCCATTTGTGATCATTACTCCCAGCTCACATCTATTGAGCTGGCTGTCAATTAAGTCATGCTTTGCTTGTTGTGGTTGATGCTGCAGTGCTCTGTCAGGCAGAAGGTGATCTTCCTCCTGCTCAATGCCCTCATCTCTATCCTCAGAAGATGGCTATTGCTCTCCCAGTTCTTCAGACTCTATCACATCCTGTTGGCTGCAGTTGTGCAAGAATTATGCAGCACAACCTGTCCGTAGTGTACTGACCAGCTCCCCCAGACCTATGCAAACATTGGAATCTCTTTCTCAGCATGCTTACTGTCTGCTCCACTGTCGCCCTACTTGATAAATGGGCTGCACTGCATCTGTGGCCAGCCTCAGTAAGACATTTGCAAGACAGTCATTAGCCACGGGAGGAGAGGGTAGCCTTCATCCCTTCTTTTCAGGTACCTTGTCCTTGATGGCTTGGCCTCCTCCTCCATACAGTGGGCTAAGAAAGATTCTGAAAAGGAGAGCAATGGAATGCCTCTACATGGACCATTTAAATGAAGATTATATTCCAATAGATGCAGCACAGCTACACCACACAAATGTGCCATTGAAGATTCTAAGTGCTGTATGCCTGCTGATACTTGTCCTTGTCTAACTAGCCCCCATCCTCACATATCCCACAAGAAGGTTGGCATCACACACAAGGGCATGTTGATGAATAAGTTACATTTCAAGGTGAGAGGAAATCAGTTCCATGCCCTTGTGCAGCTGAGGAGATCCTGGACTATCTTTGTGAGTTGTGACCTGTCGGTGTCACATTTAAGGTCACCTGTGATTACTCTGCTTCTATCTTCACCTGCAATGAGCAACGGCATGGTTAAGACTGCTTGTGAACGGGATTTATGTCCTGCGCTGTTGCACACAGCATATATTTCATAAACAGGGTACAATGTTCATCATTAATGCAATTGGCCCTTGCAGAGCCTCACTTCACATATGCGCAGATAGAAAAACAATCACTTTCTCTACCTCCTCAGTGTGTCACCATTTTCATTGGGCATTTATGATTTGTACGAATATGGAAGGCAACATAGATCACACTTGGCACAGTCAGTTAAAGGTTCAGCCGGGCAAGCAAGTGGACCCCACCCAAACATCCATGCTCCTTTCTTCCTGGCACTCCCTGCCAAGCCCACCAGTACTGAGCAGCCAAACAGTGTCACACACCTCTTTGAATTACGATTTCCTCTCTTAGTATTCCCCTTTAAGCCCAAGCCCTGCAGCGTAATCATACCAACTATCATGCTGCACCAATTCACTATCAAGGCTGGTTGTTTGTGATTGTCAATAACTTCTCTCCTCCATCCCCCCCACAGTAGTCCATGTTTTCCAATGCACTATTATCTCCCACCCCTAAAATTTAACTTGCCTCCCTTTTCAGTTATTGTTCCTTTTGTATTCAAGCCTGCTGCCTCAAATTCTCAGAACTGACTTCCCATGGTATTGGTTCCTTTGACTTTTATTGCATAGACTGACCGAGGCCCACCCTCTTCACAGACTTGGATGGACAACCTCAACTCTTGACTGACCGGGCCCTTGACTGACTGGTATGCAGCTCCCCAATCGATTAACTATGACTCTTTGGACTCAATGCATTGGATCAGCAGGACTGGCAATGCCCCATTCTCCAGGCTGGAAAGCTAGAGATCAATGCTCCCTTTAACTCTTTTCTGCTGTGAGGACCTCCATAGCCTGTACATGTTAGTGACTGCACTGCTTTGAGGGAATATTGTTACCAACCCCATGACTGTCCTCAACGGATCACTGGCCATGCCCAAGTCTCTGGACTAACATTGGAAACTGACTTTGATTTATTGCGTGGACTCCCAAGCTAGTATTTCTTCCCTTAACCTGATTGAGGACTCTGCCCATTAGACTTTCAGACAAGGTTGAATCACCTCAGTATGTTTTTTACGCAGGCTGCTGGTACATGGTATAGGTGTGAGATTGCTGTTATTCAACAGCAGTATATATCAACTTGTCCACCTTCTTGACTTATGACTGCTCACAAAGGCAAGTCAAGACTGAAGTTCTGTTAGCATTCAAGTATGTAGCAAGTTACAGAACGCTAAGGAGGTTCGTAAGGAGCCCTAGCTTGTAGCCCAGTCCAATCCTCGAGATGAGTGCTTGTTTCTGTGCAAAATGTCCAGGAAGCAACATTCCAATGAGGGGTCATAGTGCATTCCAAAGTGCAGCAATGAAGTGCAGAACTGGAATGTAAATGGACTCGGGGTATACCATGAGGGTGCATTGAGCCTGTTTTGTGACTGGTGTCCAAGATGGGGAGCTAAAGGAGCTCGTGGCAAGTAGGAAATAGGTATTTACACTGTTGCATGTTGGAAAGCGTCATCATTAAGTTTCTATCTGTCATGTGGGAAATAGGAGACTGCATATAAATAAGTTAGATGAACTAGTAATGGGATATTAATGCAGAAATTTTGGGAAGATTCTAACCAGGGAGTTAAGACTGAGTTATCACATTTTGTCTAATTACAGCTGTATCATTACATGTTGTCAGTTAGCAATACCCCAAGATTGAAGATTAGTCATGAACCTCTCTCACACAGCCCTGTTAAATTAATGAATGGTATGCTGATTAACTTTGTGAAAGTGGTGGTCTTTGTCATCATTGCTGAGTCACAGACTCCACCTTTTACAATGCTATTGCCAGTCTGATACACGTTCTTTTCCAAGCTTTGTCCCCTCCACTTTCTGACCTTGGTGTCACCTTGCACAACCACATGAGCTTCCACATGTGCACTGTAATACTGAGACTTGTATTTTCAACAGCTTTCAACTCCCCCACTGCCTTCATACTGTCAGAATGCCATTTCACTGTTAGACAAACTGCAGCTTTCTCTAGCTTAACACTCAAGACACTTGTGAAGATGTTGTGGCTTTAAGTAGTTATTTGTCCCTTGCCTTGAAGGCAGGTTTTAAGATAGAGATGACAAGCAGTCAACCAGAGTAAACAGCTTGAGAGTCCTTGGGTCTTTTTAAAAAGAAAATGGAACAACAGAAGCAGCCTGAATGGGTGAGGTCAAACTCTGCCAGAACCAGATCTTTAGTACGGCTTTCAGTAGTAGGCTTTCAGTAGGTCTTTAAGACGTGAAAGCTATTATTTTTCCTCTCTTGGTTACAGTCAAAAGCTGGTCTTTCTCTGCCAGCCATGTGAGTTGCATATGAGACAATCTGTTTTCTGAATTTGTCTTTTTCCAAAGGTGTATTTATAGGCTGTCACTATCTTGGAATAGTTAATTAGTAATAGTTACTGTATTAATTATTACAGTTTCAATACATTTAAGTTATTCCAACTCCTTTCCTTTGTTGTATTTTAATTCTAGTGGATGAATAAAGTGTATTTTGCTTTAAATCCAGTTGTGGATCAATCAAATTGCATTTGGAATGCAACACCTTACATTTATCTTTAAAATAAGAAAATGTTGGGTGTAGACTATTTTCTGAATATTTTGAGGGGGTTTGGTCTGGTCCATAACACATGGACATTCATTTTTTTTGGTATAGAGTTCCAGTTTCCAGCCAAACTAATCTGCTCACTTAATCCTGAACCGAGCTTCTAACCAATATCTTAACTACAAAGATCACCTGCTTTGATCTCTGTAACATTTATTTGGCTCATCAATAAACACAAGTTAAATACTTCTGTACAAACAATATTTTGCCAGTTAGCAGCACAGTAAAAACTATTCAATGGTCTATTTTTTATTTAAATTCCAAGGATGCTGTTTCGGAAGCATTGTTGGTAGCTGTGGAAACATTCCCTAGATTTCTGGTGAATTAAGGAGAATATTGAAAAATATAAATGAACGCTACCTTTCCAATATAAATCAATGTTCATATGTATTCCACAGGAGTCAGTCAGACTCATTTAGACTCATTCATATTCAGTCAATAAGGTGTCTATTGGAATGTTGAAAAAAACAAGAACATCCGTCTAAATCAATGCCAAGTATCATTTCTGACTTTCGCTTTTCAAGTAATGAAAAATGTTTTCACATCAAAAACCTTTAAAGTCAGCTCAGTTGCAGTTTCTATAGTTTATTTCCTTTAAATGGGTATTTCTGACAAGTGTAGAAACAGTGTATTGATGGAGTTCCAAGAGATTTCTTTGCAAATTGTTATGCCCTGGTTTTGCTGACCTCAATAGTTCTAACGCTACAGCCATGAGAAAGCACTACAACTGTGATATTTTGCTTACAGATTCATTATATAAAGTCATTTGAATATGAAAAAAAGGCACAGAGGATGCCATGAATGGCACATTAATCCAACAACATTAAAAAGTCAAGGTTTTTTTCCAAATCCGACATACCAGGCAAGAACCTGGGTCAGCTGTGCTTGCCTTAGATTGGAAACAGGTCAACAACTGGTTGATGTACAAGCAGAATATCTGTGCTTTTAGGGGCATCAATGTCATGACTGAAGATGCCAAGATCACTGAAGTTCTGATTATTATGTTATGGGTAGAACTGAAGGCCCTTTTTTTAAATGTCAATGCTTGAGCCTGGCCTTATGACAACTTGAGAGTTTTAGACGTAATGTGCCACTTCAATGTTTGACTTTCCTAATTTAAAAATCCCAGAGGTAGGACATCTGGATTACACTGAGCACAAGTCTTCACAGCATTATTGGTGAGTACTTTGGAGAATAGGACTAGGGAGGAAGCGAACAGTTATTCCTATGTCTAGAAGTAAAAGGATTAGCTATTGTGGAACAATACCCAAAAGGAATATACAAATTAGTACGTAAATATTAAAGGAGCACACATTGTCATGTGAATGATAATAAGATGAGCTTCAAACACAGTGATTTCAATAACTAGCTCAGTATTGGCTGGAAGGTGGAGTCTAATAGCAGGAATAATATGCTGGCCGAGGTCTAAAGCTTCTGTGTAAATAGTGTCACAGATAATTGATTTCTGATAGTTTTAAGATCCAGTCTGTGCAGGCTAATAACAGCAATTAGAACAACAAGTCAGCACTTCCCCCACTCAACCCCACATACAATCGCAGCACAACAGTAAATTGCACACTTTAAGCTATTCTCTGTGCCTTTCTAATGAAATAAGCTGAAGTTTCAGCACAAGCCCTTTTCATGTACAGTTCCAGTCTATTCCTCAGTGCACATTCTTCGTGACATCAGAAGTGTTCATATATTTTCCAGACAGCGAATTGAAATTGAAAGCTTTATTATGTAGATAAAGTCTATCACCTTGTGTCTCAAGTTAGTGGAATTGGAGAAGAAAAATCACAAAGACTCTGGGCCCTGACCTTGATAAAACCTTAAATCAAAGGCGACTGAAACAACTTAAAACATCGCAACTGGAGTTGTATAGATTACACGTTCTTTACTTGTAAATCTTAAATCATCCTTAAGAAAGATCTGTGCACTTTATTACATACATTAATATAATGTTAACATTTCTATTCATTCTTAGGTGCTGGCGTTATTACCATTCATACACAGAGGACAGGGTATTTTGCAGACTAACTCAGTCCTACGCCTGTATTACTTATCACATAATGAACCAATGTGTTTTCAAGATAAAGCTAATTTTAAAATGATCTTTCACATCCAGTATTGATTGGTTTGTGGTGCATCTGCTGGCTGGTATTTGTTTCTGTCACTTTTATTTAGCCAGAATGCGTTTAACAGTATCGCATGCAAAATAACTTCTGCTGGTAATGAAATCAGGATCCATTCAATGTACTGATGGTTCTCTTCGAAATAATTATCAACTCTACAAATTGCTGGTGACCAGATGTAAAGTTCTCACTTTTTTTTCATTAAACACCATAAACTAGATTACTTAAATTCCTATATTAAGAAAACACATAAAGAGTAAGTCATATAACTGGGTTAGTGTTCATTTAAATGTACCTCTTTGACATTTCTTTAACAGGTATCTTAGAGCCAGTTGTAACCCACTTAAGATTAAAAAAAAGGCTACTGTAGGTGAAAGGAATCTCACAAAAATGCTTTAAGCATTTTTCTGACAACGTCAGCAGCAACCATTTCTGAGATTATTTCTAACCCAATTGCAAGTGCTTTCTGGAAAGCAATTATCTCAACATTTATTGTAGTGCAACTTTTAATGTTATTCTGTAACATTTATCTAACTTGCTAACTTAATAGTTTTGTCCATTTCTCTTTTCATACCAGTCAGTCCATTGATGTTAAATGCACTTTCAAACAACGTTTTGTCCATCTGGTCATCTGAGATCAATCACAATAAAAATGGTTTGAACACTGAAACATTTTCTTAACAAGGAAAATTAGTCAAGAATTCCCTTTCTTCTACAAGTATAAAGTTTTACTTTCTTATCTGGCAGACGTGGTCTCCTGTTATTTTACACATCAGAAAGTCCTGAGTTTCAAATGTGTTATTAATTATGATATTAAATGATTTAACAATTATTCACTGATTTTGAAAATATGCTTCATACTGGCAAGTCACAGTTCATCCAATTATTTAATCTCCTGTATGTTATCATGAAGGATAGATATCAGATGGGCAATTGAACACTGACGTTCTCTTAGTATCTGGCTCAGCTGTAGAATTGTCAGGGATAGGGACTCTTGTGGGGCTGTGGTAATATCCCCATCCCTGAGATGCAAGGTCTGCATTCAAGTTCCACCTGCTCCTGAACTGTGTCATAAAACATTTAAATGTATCCAGAATTGGTTCAGACTAAGGCAAGGCTGGCCTTCCTGCCCTAGTGAAACAAAAAATGTATGCACATTCATGAAAAAGGGGGAACATCATTCAGCTGTCTCTTAAAGGGCATGAAGAGATTAGATATTATTGATAGTCAGAACACAGATTTAAAAATCAACTCCTGCAATATTTTGTGCTGAATATAATTAATATTTGGAAGAGATAATGCCCGTTCATAACACTTGAATGGCAAAAATCTCGACCAAAAAATATAAACAATTAAAAAAGGAAAATGTGGATTTACACAGTGCCTTTGTAGTCCTAGGATGGACAACGATCATTACAGCTAATGGAGTATTTTCAAAGTGTGCCTTATTGCAATGTAGGAAGCAGGAGTATCAATTTGCATTGTGCTAGGTCCCACAATCGGCACTATGACAACAATCAGGTAAGTTTTTTTGTCGTAATGTTAATTAAAAGGAAAAGTATTGGTCAGGACACTTGAGACAGCTCCTGTGTTTTCTGCAAAATTGTGTTATAGCATCTTTTACATCCACCTGAGAGGGCAGACAAAATTTTTGCGTATCATCTGAAATAAATGGAACCTGCGACAGTCCAGTGTCCCCCCAGCACTGCATTGCTGTCTTACTTTTGACCTTCTGCTGAAAGCCAGAATGTCTTGTTTTTGACCTTCTGCTGAAATCCATACACATAATAATCAAGTTCATATCTGAGACAAATATGGAGAATGTTTCACTTCAGTCGTCATAGTTAAAAGCATTCACAATCCAGAAATGGTCCATGTTTAACAAAATAGGAACAAGAGTAGGCCCTAAGTTCATGGCTGATTGAACACTTCAACGCCTTTCATCCATACTAACCCAATAAACCTTTTTACATTATTAATAATCAAAAGTTATATCAATCTTTACAAATACTTGAAGACTGAGATCCCACAGCCAATTGGGTGGAGAATTCCAAAGATTCACTGCACTCGAGTAAAGAAATATTTCTCTTCATCTTGGTCCAAAATGGTGGCCACTTATTTTCAAATTCTAACAGATGAAAGGCTTAACAGACAATCAATTTTTCAATGTATAATTTCAGTTACATCACACTGCAAATTTTTGCTATAAATTCTGTGTTACGATCGAGCTCTCCACTATCACCTGATGAAGGAGCGTCGCTCCGAAAGCTAGTGTGCCTCCAATTAAACCTGTTGGACTATAACCTGGTGTTGTGTGATTTTTAACTATTTTCAATTTATGCTCCCTGGTTTACCTTTCCTCATTCTAATAGCTGGTTAAGTAGACTGTACATACTATTAATAATACACATGAAAGAAAATTATTTCTTTAGGGAAGAAAGTACTCCAAAGGAAAATAAATAATAGGGGAGCAGAACTGACAGCAAAAATAATGGCAAGGCTGATGGCACTCCATTGTTTATAGTTAAATCGTAGAGCAATTTCAGGCAAGGTGCAGGCATATGGTGGGACATGAATATCTGAATTGCACTGAATTCCAAGTTGCACTGCATCACCGTTACCTTTGTGAAAACAATGTCTTGTTTCTACTTGGACTACACATCGTCACACTTCGCACAATCTGTCCTTCCTGTAAGGACCCTATTCCATTTTCCCAATTTCTCCAACTCTGTCACATTTGTTCTGATGATGTTGCCTTCTCGATTGGGCCTTCGATATGTCCACTTTTGTCTTCAACTGAGGATTCCCCACTACTCTGGCTGACAGGAACCTTGGCTGTTTCACATTTCCCTCACTTCTGCTCTCACTCCTTCCCTTCCCTTCCCTTCCCTTCCCCCCCCCACCCGCCAAAACACCAGTAGGTCCTCCCAACCTCACTTTCCACCTCACCAGCATCCACATGTAGAAGATCATAAGCCACCATTCAGCCATCCCAGCACGGTGCAACCATCAGATACATATTCACGTCCCCTCCCTTGTCAGTAATTTGAAAGGTCCATTCCTTCCAGGGCACCCTGATCCACTCCTCCTTCACTCTCACCACCTACACCCACATATGACACTTCTGCAATTGCAGATGTGCAACATTTCCTGCCCTTTTCCTCCTCAGTATCCAAAGTTCTAGACACATGGGCCAGATGAAACAATGACTTATCTGCATCCCCAGCAGACCAACATTCCGTTGTCTGCCTAATTTTCTCACTCCTTTCCCTCCTCACCCATCACCATCAGAAATACAACCTTCTCCTAGCTCCGATCACTTCTGAAGTAGTATCATTGGACTCAAAATGTTAACTCTGTTTCTTTCTCTCCTTGGATGCTGCCAGGCTTGCTGAGTTTCTCCAGCAATTTCAGTTCTTATTTTTATCCTCCCTGTTTTTAATTAAGAACCTGCCGTTTAAATAGGCAAGGCATGTCATTGGCAGCATAAATATTTGTACACCTGTGGTAAATACGAATTACTGCTTAGGAGCAACTCTGAAAACACAGATTAACTGTTATAGGTACTGGTTGCTATTATATCAGGTTTCAAATTTTAAGTTAATTTTAAAAAAAATTTCTTTCTTTATCCAATCTTTCTTTCCTTCTAATCTTGTTGCTATTCATTCACGGGATGAAAGTGTCACTAGCTAGGACAACATTTGTTGTCCGTCCCTAATTCTCCAGAGGACATTCTCAAGAGTCAAGCACATTGCTGGGGATCTGGATTCATATGTAGGCCAGACCACGTAAGGATGGCAGGTTCCTTCCCGAAAGAACAGTGGTGAATCAGATGGGTGTTTCTGACAATCAACAACAACAAATTCACAGTCATCATGAGACTTTTAGAATTAGAATTCATACAGTGTAGAAGCAGGCCCTTCAACTCAACATGTTCACACTGCCCCTTCGAAGAGTATCCCACCCAGACCCATTACTCTGTATTTCCCCTGATGAATACATCTAACATATACAGCCCTGAACACTATGGACAATTTACCATGGCCAATTCACCTAAACTGCACATCTTTGGACCATGGGAGGAAACCGGAGCACCCGGAGGAAACCCACGCAGATACAGGGAGAATGTGCAAACTCCTTGTAGACAGTCGCCCGAGGCAGGAATTGAACCTGGGTCCCTGGCACTGTGAGGCAGCAATGCTATCCGCTGAGCCACTATGCCGCCCCATTTTAATTCCAGATTGTTTTTTATTTCACTTTCTGATTTGGCTTTGAATTTACTTAGTCTCATTCAACCTCCTTCAGTTCTTCCTTTGTATTTTTTCTAACTCTTAAATCTTATTGTTTAAGGAGAAATCTGGTTGCCCTGTTTACTCAGATCCCAGGTGCCCCATTTCTCCGCAGCACCATAATCTGCCTGTGTCATCAGCAACCTTGCAGGCAAAAGGATTTTGAGTTGAAGTGTGCAAAGGTGAGTCTAACTAATCACCGAAAACCATAGGTGTTCTGCGACATCAGATTCTGATCCAAGGGGTTGCCATCATCACAGAATCTGATTCGCATTGCTGTTTCCCAATATAGTTTTTTGCGGGAATGTTAAGTGCATGATATCTTGCGATATGCAACTTTGGGTTACTTCAAGGGTTTTTAAAGCCCACAGACAATACTTTTGAGAATGTTTAGGCAGCACGGATGAAGGGAGACAGAGGATGGAGGGCTTCCTCATCAGCTTGTACCCTGGACTTCTGAGTTCCCTTTGCTCCTCACTCTGGGAGGCTCCCTTGTCCCGTGTCCCTTCTCCCCATCATTGAACCCCACTTCAACATCATGTGAACTTTCTTGCATATGTGCAGTCATCACACGTAAATTCAACGTGATGACATATGGCTTTTGGGACCACACACACGTGTTCTCAAATGAGTGCACATGTGTACTTGCCTGCAGTTGTGGGTGCCAGCAAACACTGCCTGACTGTATAACATGTAAATCTAGAAAGTAAACTGTGACCAACGAGGCAGTCTTTTCGTGAGCTGATTTCACTGGGTGCAGAGCTGTATAATAAACTGCCTTGTTTAGACCCTCAACCATCTCAATCTGGGTAGGCAATGTCCCAGTGGTATCATTGTTGAACTATTAATCCAAAGGCCCAGGTAATGTTTGAACATTGCACAGAGATTTAGTTCAAAACTGGAACTTATCTGATTTACCAATGATCTGGCATACACCGAAAATATTTTTAAAAATTTATGAACACTTGAACTTAATAAGATCCTTAATAATTATGAGAAGCAGATGATCTAATTGCCACTAACACCATTGTAGATCACAAATATAGCATTTAACTTACGAACACTAGGTTGATATCTTTGCTTCAGGTCGTATAGTAGTGTGTTAATCTTCTTCCAGTCAAAATTTAGGTCTTCAATTTTTCCCTATAATATATTAAGTTAAAAACAAAAACCTTAATAAGCTGGTACATTGCAGCACAAAATGCTAGATTCTTTATTTGCAATGGTTAGAGTAGTAATTAGCAGGCTATGATGGACAGGTCAATTGTTTTCCTCAGAGTTTGAGAATCAGATATTAACATTGCAGATGTATATTGAGAGATAATCGCTATTTGAATAGCTGCAAGAATTCAGGTTTACCCAAGATCTGTTCTTGGTTACATTTTAGTCTGTATCTTCTTGGTAGCAGACAAATTCTACTCTCCTCCTCACTTCATATCACATTGAGACTAATAACACAGACTATTCAGCCACCATCTGATGAGATGGTAAATGGCAGACATTTATTGACATTTATCGACCTTTTGTTTTCTTAAACAAATAATTTCATGAGGCATTTTATGTATAAATGCTGAACATCAATAACAACCAACTTTTTTCATTCATATTTGTAACAAAGCACCAGCAATGTCTTGCTGAGCAGTGTGTGCGCAAATGTGCACCTTGGGATAGTTCAAAGTGCTCTAAGTAATGATTGTGTCTGTAAGAGATCATCAGCTTTATGAATGTACTGCTGACTGTGCACAGAGATTACTGGGAAATTCTAACAGGTGCCCTAAGTTTGCTGGTGTAATTTTAACAGGTTCTTCACTGTTTTATGCTGGCTGGAAAATTGATGACATTGAGACTTAATCAGCTGAACACCAACGTAACAATAGTAACAGAAACATAATATTTGCTTAGGTCAGGCAACATTTTTTATGTTAGGACTTTTTGATCGTTAAGACTAATAGAAATACCAGACAAATACTCATGCTGGTATACTAACTCTTCATAAAAAAAAGACTTAAGGCAATAGAGCTTTGACAATGGGGTGAACAGCACAAATCTGGAATACCATAACCTACTTTTTCTTCCTAGGCAATTACTTACAGCATCTTTCTTTTTGATTTAGAGTTCCACCATTTTTTCCCTTTTATTTTACTCTTTTCACTCACACATTTTCACACCAAATTTCAAGATAGGAAATTCTTAATCACATTAAAATGAGCTGATGCATGTCCATATCCTTGTTACTTTGAGATCTTACCTCCCTGAACTCAAATATATATGTGGAAACATCTTTAAGGTGAGTTCTAGAAGTTTGCAACAGAGGCTAATCTTTGGAGATGGTGCAAAGTTGGATTTACCAAAGCCCAAGGGCCCTGGGCATCTTCGAGGGAGGAAACAGTAATTGTATTTGAGAGAGGTATTATTATCATGCTTATATTATGAATAGACTGAAAGATTGTAACAAGGAAAAGCTTTTATGATTTATCCTAATCACATCATTATGTTTATTGTATGTTGGTGGCAATTAACTAAATTGCTGAGTGCAGCCTGCACATACAAGAGGAGGATATTAGCATAGATATAGGAAATTTATAAATTATTTCTCACTTTTTATCTTTAGTTAGAGGCTTTTAAATGGCATTTGTGAGGTACTAATTTTTAAAATAAAGTGAAATTTCTTTTCTTGGCAGAACATGAATTGGCATAATCTTTTGCAGCTGTCAAAGAGCAACTCTGAAACATCTCTGCAGGAAAACAGCAACAAACAGATGCTTCCAATTGCTTGGAAAAGACAAGATGATTAATTTACTTAATAACAAGCTGATCTAACATCGACTTAGAGTGAGGCATGCATGATGATCAGGAAGTAGTTTTGATATGGGAAGCTGAACTCACATTTGGTGACACATGACAAGTAAGATAATAGCGTCAGGAAACCCTCCATCAAATACATACTCTGGAAGAGCTGTTTCTGCATTCTGGAAAGGTTTTTTCCAGTGGATTGAAAAATCCCAAATCTAACAACTCAGTTCAAGGTCGCAGGGATACAGAAAGCAGGAAAGTATAGACCAGTGAACATAATATCTCTAATTGGTAAAATACTGAAAGTAGTAGCAGGAGATTTATAACATTATAATGTAATAAATATAAGCCAATGTGGTTTTATACAAGGGGAATCATGTTTGAGAAAACTATTCAAGTTTTTTGAGAATAGAGCAAACAGGACAGGCAAAGGGGAACCAGTAGAAGTAGTGCATTGTGATTTACAAAAGACCTCAAAAAGGTGCCACATATTTTAGCTAAGAGCTTGTGATATTGAGGGTAAGGTAGTAGTATAGTGAAAGAATTGGTTAATTAACAGGAAACAGAGTGCAGGTAAAATGGGTTATTTTCAAGTTAGCAAACTGTAACAACAATAGAAGCTAGTTCATTGACTATATTCAAGAGCGAGTCAAACTGTTTTTGATCATTGAAGGATCCTAGGGCTATGGGAACAGCAGGTGTGTGGATATATGATCAGCCATGATCTTATTAAATGACAGAGAGAGCTCAAGGAATCAAATAGCCCATTCTAGATGCTATTTGTTATCATCGTGATTTTACAAATATGTGGTTTGGACATTTGTTTTATGGTCTTTATAAATTATATATGCTGTACTTTGGGATAATTTATTAGTGATTGTTTTAAAAATAAATTATGGATATGGTTTTGGCAAAAACAAGATTTTGTAACCTACTGCCAGACATGTTTTTTCATGTAACATAGCCTTCGTTACAGAAAAAAAGTTACACTACGTAGTGACTTTCACACGCTCAGGGTATCTCAAGTTCTCAATGACCAGTTCAGTAATTGGTATACTAACTCTTCATAAAAAAAGACTTAAGGCAACAGAGCTTTGACAATGGGGTAAACAGCACAAATCTGAAATACCATAACTTACTTTTTCTTCCTGGACAATTACTTATAGCATCTTTCTTTTTGTTTTAGAGTTCCACCATTTTTCCCTTTTATCCCTTTTTATTTTACTCTTTTTACTCACACATTTTCACAACAAATTTCAAGATAGGAAATTCTTTATCACATCAAAATGAGTTGATGCATGTCCATATCCTGGTTGTTTCAAGATTTTACCTTCCTGAACTCTAATATATATGTGGAAACATATTTAAGGTGATTTGGAGATGTCGCTGTTGGACTGGGGTGTACAAAGTTAAAAATCACACAACACCAGGTTATAGTCCAACAGGTTTAATTGTAAGCACACTAGCTTTCGGTGCTCCGCTCCTTTATCAGGTGATAGTGAAGGACAAATATAAGACAATCAAGGTATTTTTCAATGTATAATTTCAGTTACATCACACTGTAAATTTTTGCTATAAATTCTGTTCCTTACAATTGTGTCCTCCACAATCACCTGATGAAGGAGCACACTCCAAAAGCTAGTGTGCTTCCAATTAAACCTGTTGGACTATAACCTGGTGTTGTGTGATTTTTAACTATTTAAGGTGAGTTCTAGAAGTTTGCAACACAAGATCTATCTTAAGATGGGCCAATCTTTGGAGATGGTGCAAAGTAGGATTTACCAAAGCCCAAGGGCCCTGGGCAACAGCAAGGGATGGAACAGTGACTGTATCTGAGAGAGGTATTGTGAAAAGACTGAAAGATTGTAACAAGAAAGACAGGGGGACATGACAGTACTTTTATGCGTACCAAGGTCCTACAAACAGCAAAGTGAAAAATGATCAGATAATTTGCATTTGTAGCACAGATAGAATAAATATTAGCTACCATTTTGGAGTGCAACACAGCAAACTATTTGAACATTGTGAAATAGCTGAATATAATAAATTGCAAAATGATTCTGTAGACTGGTTAATTTGAACACTGTATATTCATGGCATTTGAGAATACTGTACCTGCTCCATCTGACAATTAGTGCTATATTTAGCATGAGAAACATTTTATATGGCACAAACTGTGTTTTCAAATGTTCAGTTACAATAGATGCAGGTTAGGACTAACCTAGTCTTGAATCATAGAATTGCTAAATATTTAGATGGACTTCTTACATAACGACAGCATGTTGTCACCAAGTCTCAAAACATCTCTACAGTAATAGACACACTGCCTCAGAAACTTTACTTTATCAGAGACATATTTCAGTTCATAACAAATCAATTAAACACTTTTTTTCATTGTTGCATTTTTGTTTGTTTCTTGGAATAAACAGCTTCTGCAATAACAGATTGTAATTAACTGCTTCACAATTATAAGTTTATAATGAATTTATCACTATTGACAGATCCCACTTTTCTGAAAATGTATTTGACATTTCTCTTAACAAGCTGATGAAATGACACTCAGAACATAATATACTTGTGGTTTTTCAGTGACTATGAGGTCATTCCTTTAACTTTTGTGGAAGTTTGTTATGCACCAATTAGCTGCTGAATTTCATACATTAGAGCAGTGAATACTCTTCAAAAATAACCAATTGATGTGAAGCACTTTCTCAGACAAATTCTCTCTTTACCATAATAGTGAACCCATTCTCCAGTTGTCATTAGAATAAAGCTAAACATAGTGTGACTTTAAAGCAGAAGATTGGAAAGGAACCACATAAACCACAGATATATAGTATACCTGGCCAGGCATTTCAGTTTTCCTATTTGATCACCTAAATGTTCAGCATAAAAACATCTTGATCTCTATTCAGCTGTGGCCTGCTGCCCTCCAACTAGCATTTCTTCCCTGCCCCAGCTCAACTTATTCGATGGAGAACTTCATCCATTTCTAGAGTGAGAATTTTGTCAAACAGCAGATATTAAAAGGGAAGTTAGATAGAGTCCAAGCATGCACCTTTCTGCAGTGATTTATTTCAACTTACATATCACAGAAATCCAACAATCTGATTCCTTGCTCCCCATACACATCATCCATTACAAGGGGTAGGCATAGAAATAATAAGCCCGTGCTGCTGATGGCCTGGGCCCCTGGATGCCAACTCAAGTGCAGCAGCCTGGCTTTGATCTGAGCACAATAGGTGCTCCGGAGATCTGGCCCCTGTGTACCCTTATGTCCCAGGCCCTGCTCAGTTTGCAGCCAATTATCCTTGAATTAACACATAACCATTACCTGTTTGCTAATTTAATTTGGTCTCCAGCATCCCTGCCAGACCATACTTGATGATAACAAATTGGACCTGCATACTGGCTGGAGCAGAAGTCACATTGCACAATAGATACATTTTGTACAATACTAATCAGAACCACAGTAATTTCTGATTTTAATTGTGATCCTCTAAGGGGAGTCAGAGATGAATGTCTGAAATACCCTTCTCCTTGCCCTCAACTGGTTAGGATCTTAGTCTCCTTTCATCCCTCTTAAGAGAACTCTTGGCTTTTGGGTGGCACAGGGAATCTCTTTATCATGATGCACAATTTCTCTCTCTTACGTGTGACAGGATGTTCAGAACAAAATGTATTTTCCAGTCTATCATTGCTTGTACCTTTCAATCTCTGAGAAACTCTTATTCTCAACCAGATACTTATCCGGGTTCAGTTTCTTTGAAAAAAGTCGATGATCTGAGCTGCTTTTGCTGTGTTTTGTTTTGTTCCAATTATTTTTGTCTAACATCCTCACACAAGCTGTTCTAGGAATTAACAGCTTGAGTTTTGTTAAACATTGAAAGAAAAACAACACAATCTTCACCGGAAATAAGAAAAAGTGAACATTGTACAGTATTTAAATGTCAACTTAACATATTGTTGCACTCCAGTTCATTTTCTTCTTTTGCAGCTAAGGGAAAGGTGTACTTACTCATCAAATAATTACCGGGTTTACTCCAACACTAAATTATTTCCCCAAAGACAACATATTAAAATGATGTTTTCAAATTAAATTTGAATTAGTCATCATTTAGCAGATATCATTTTGATCTGATTGCTCTTATTTCAATTGGTAACATCTTGCTGTCCAAGTTGCATGATTAAAATAAATGATTAGAAGTTTACAAATCTACAATAATAAACCATTTGGATACAAGGTGATATTACCTTTAATGGTTGAGGGATGGGCTTTTCCTTTGAGAAGTGCTGAGCCTTTAACAGAATCCCTTCCACATCAGCCTGCTTGGCTAATACGCCTTCTTCTGCCTCCTTAAAACAGAAAATGATTAAAAATATACATCATTCTGAAATGATCAATACATTCATTAGTCGGTGTTGACTCTTTTACAGACTGCAGATCATTCCTTACTGATTATATTCAAACTATTTGCTTGTGCCCTTTTACTCATCAGCGTATGGGAGAACTTTCTGTTTCTCAAACCTCAATATAGCTATTGTCAGCAAATCTTGAATATACTATAGTTAGAGTCATAGAGTCATAGTGATGTACAGCATGGAAACAGACCCTTCAGTCCAACTCATCCATTCTGACCAATTTTCCTAACCTAATTTAGTCCCATTTGCCAGCACTTGGCCTATATCCCTCTGAACACTTCCTATTCATATGCCCATCTAGTTGCTTTTAAAATGCTGTAGTTGTACCAGTCTCCACCACTTCATCTGGTAGCTTATTCCACAGATGCACCACCCTCTGCATGAAAAAGTTGCCCCTTAGGTGCTTTTTATATCTTTCCCCTTTCACTCTAAACCTATGCCCTCTAGTTCTGGACCCCCCACCCCAGGAAAAAGCCCTTGTCCTATCCATGCCCCTTATGATTTTATATATCTCTAATAAGGTTACCCCTCAGTCTCCAATGCTCCAGGGAAAACAGCCCCAGCCTATTCAGCCTCTCCTTGTTGCTCAAATCCTCCAAACCAGGCAACATTCGTTTTACTTTGTTATCACTTCTCAGCAGAAACAGGGGAAGCAGGCAATGGTTTCAAATTCAATTATACTCGATTATAATAGCAATGACACCTTTTCAGAAGGTTTTCAAATTCAATTCACACTTAAAATTCACCAAGTTAGATATGAGAAAATCACATGAGAAAAGATGGAATTATAACAAGCTGTTCATCTAATCTAGTCAATTCCTTCCACAGAATATAAATGCCAATTATGCTCCCTAGCCCTTAAAGAAAGTTCACCAAAAGCACACAAAGTTGATCAAAGCTACACCTCTTATTATTCCAATCCAATTAATTGCTTTCCCTAGATGACATTTCTAAGGTCTTAAGAACGCAGAACTATCAATTGCATTGATGTACCTGATGATCTAAGTCTTTAAATCCTATTCTTAAACAGTTTTTTTTATCATCACTGAAGGATTTAATTATCCACTTTTTTCTGTGAGTCTGTTTCAAATATCTATTACTGTTGTCAGTGGATAGAAATTCTGTTAATCTCTCGTCTCACATGAGGCATTTTAATTTCAAACCTATGTCCTCTCGTGCTGCATGCATTCTGCTAAATGAATCAACCTGCTTACATTGACATTATCTGTTCCTCTCAACATTTTAAGGCCTGGATTAGTTTTTCATTTCTGTTGTCTTTTCTCTCACGAAAATAAATTAACTTTTGTGTGAATCTCTTCATAACTTGGACCTAAATAAAAATATTACATCACGTTATACTCACCTGTCACCAATTGTTACATAAAAAGATGTACAAAACCCCTGATAATCCAGTCATCTTTGATACAGGAAAATGCAGACACATTGAGTCAATAGAACCAAAAATAATTGATTGAAATATGAAGTCACTAACGATGCATACATGACTAGAATGACAGGTCTTAACTTGTGACAAAATATATCTTTAACTTCATGAGTGACAACAGCTTCACAATTACTTTCACTGATACAAATAATAAAATCATTTTGCATCTGCGCCTTACTAATGTAAAGAACTTATCTAGATACATCACCATAACATTAGCCATCACAAACTTAGCATGCCAGCTTGCCATCTGGCAATATAAACCGATGAGAACAGTAAATTTGGTAAGACAATTGCAAATTCTCATTTGTGTATCTAATTAATGATTAATATCCTATGCTTTTTTATAGATATTTTTATTGAAAATTTAACATATTTTTACAAGTTTACAAATAAAAAACCCCAAGTATAAACATTGATATACAATTAAATCTTAAATAAATAATAACCAAAATTTAACAAAAGAAAAATACCGAGAAAAAAAACAAAACTCAACTAACTACTCATCTAACCTACAACTAACCAGAGTGTATAATTAAGTCTCTTACATTATTCAAATAAAAAAAAACCGACGGATAACACAGAAATTGGGTAGTGAGATACATGCTCGGAATATATTAACATCAAATGTAACAAAACCGGTATTTATGCGGGATTCCTCTCCCAAGGGGCCCTGGACCAGCCAGGTTCGCCATTTCAATTAAATAAAAGCCCTTGTTAGGATGGC
>NC_057721.1:24523687-24556619 GCF_004010195.1 Chiloscyllium plagiosum | reverse complement strand
TTACCAAAATATTTTTCCTTGCACAGAAAGAGAGAACAGAAAATAATCTCTTCCCGTGCATATCCAGGGAGGGTAAGTTCGAAAAGCTCAAAAGGAGAGATACAGGGTCCACTCTAATTTCCGTTCCTAAGATTTCTGTCAGGGTACTTGCTACTTTAGTTCAATATCTATGGATCTGATGACAGGTCCATAAGCAATGTACAAGAGTGCCCACCTCTATTTTACATTTGGGACACATTGGAGATGCTCCTGCCTTAAATTTTGCCAATCGGTCTGGTGCTATATGGGCCCTATGAAGTATCTTCAACTGAATGGCCAGAGTTCTGTTGCAGATGGTGATTCTTCTGGTGTTTTCCCAAATGTCATTCCATGTTTCTATAGAGATTTCCAGTCCCAAATCCTGATCCTGTGTTTTATGCAGATTGTCCATATCTCCCGATACTTCATCATGTAATAAATGATAAATAGTGCTGACGGAAGATACCCCCATTGGCCATAGCACTCTACGTTCTCTATCTGATTTATAAAGACTATCCAATAACGTAGTCTTCTGTATGTAGTTTCGAATTTGGAAGTATCGAAAGAGGTCTCCATTAGGTAATCCAAATTTCTGATGCAGCTGTTCAAAAGACATCATGACCCCTTCTTTAAATAGATCCCCTAAACATGAGATACCCCTGGATCTCCAGAGTTTGAAAGTGACATCTGTAAACCCCGGTTGAAATACCCATGCTCCCACTATCGGAGCATAGGGGGATGTTTTATGTGAGTTGCCCTCATTTTGCCGCATTATGTTCCAAGCTTTAATAGTATTTAGTATTATAGGGTTTTTACAGTGGTCCGTAATGATTTTCCTCTTGTCTGAAAATAAACGGTTAATAAGTGGGCATTTCACTTGAGAAACCTCAATGTCCAGCCAGATTGATTGCGGGTCAGACAAGACCCAATCAGCCATGTAACTTAATAGGGAACTTAACTGATATTTCCTAAAATCTGGGAAGCCCAATCCTCACCTTGCCCGTGGAAGCTGTAGCTTCTTCAGCTTAATGAGGGGCCGTCCATGATTCCAGATAAAGGAACCCAACCAGCCATATAATTTACGTAGTGCCAGCCTCAGCAGCATCACCCGAAGCATTCTCATAGGGTATAGGAGACGGGGCAGGACATTCATTTTAGTTAGTGCTATTCTACCCAGCCAGGAAATTGGAAGGTCTCCCCATCGCTGGAGGTCCTGCCTTATCCTTTCCAGTAAATGCACAAAGTTAGCCTTGTATAACTGACCAAATAGTGGGGTAATAAAAATGCCTAAATATAAGAAACCCCCCAGGGACCATTTTATGTGAATTACCCTCATTTTTCCGCATTATATTCCAAGCCTTGATTGTATTCAGTATTATAGGGTTTTTACGGTGATCTGTAATGATTTTCCTCTTGTCTGAGAATAAAAGGTTAATAAGTGGGTATTTTACTTGAGAAGCCTCGATGTCCAGCCAGATTGATTGTGGATCAGACAAGACCCAATCAGCTATGTAACTTAATAGGGAACTTAATTGATATTTCCTAAAATCTGGGAAGTCCAATCCACCCCTTGCCTGTGGAAGCTGTAGCTTCTTCAGCTTAATGAGGGGCCGCCTATAATTCCAGATAAAGGAACTCAGCTAGCCGTATAATTTACATAAAGCCGTCCTCGGCAGCATCACCGGAAGGATTCTCATAGGATATAGGAGACGGGGCAGGATATTCATTTTGGTTAATGCTATTCTACCCAACCAGGAAATTGGTAGGTCTCCCCATCGCTGGAGGTCCTGCCTTATCCTTTCCAATAAATACACAAAATTAGCCTTATACAAATGACCAAATACTGGAGTAATAAAAGTGCCTAAATATAAGAAACCCTCCAGGGACCAGCGAAAGGGAAAAAGGGAACCGTCCGCTAAGTGGGGTATCACAGCAAGGCCACCCATTGGCATAGCCTCCGATTTTGAAAAATTAATTTTATAGCCTGAGAATGCACTAAATGTATTAATAACTTGGATTAAGCGAGGTATGGACATCAAAGGGTTACTGAGGAATAGAAGAACATCATCTGCATAAAGGGTAATTTTATGTTTACCTGTACCAATCCTCGGGGCCGTTATATTAGGATCAGCTCGTATCGCTTCTGCTAGTGGTTCAATTATTAGCGTGAATAACAATGGCGAGAGGGGACATCCCTGGCGGCAGCCCCTACCCACACTGGAGCTATCCGAGCCTAATCCATTGGTAACCACAACTGCTTTGGGATCACTATACAATGTTGAGACCCATTTGGTAAACACCTGTCCAACGCCAAACCTCTCCAATGTGTAAAACAGATATGACCATTCGACCCTATCAAATGCGTTTTCCGCGTCTAATGAAACCACTACTCCTGGTATCTTTCCCTGATGACAAGCTTGAATCATATTCAGAGCCCTTCTAACATTATTGGATGATCTACGGCCCTTAATAAACCCCGTCTGATCCTCCTTTATAATATGTGGCAGTATCCTTTCTAATCTCAGTGCTAACGTTTTAGAGAGGATTTTAAAATCTACATTTAGCAAGGATATTGGTCTGTATGATGTACAATCTTCTGGGTCCTTTCCTTTTTTAAGGATAAGAGAGATATTTGCCTCTTTCAGCGAAGGTGGGAGACAGCCCTGACTATATGCATAGTTATACGTGTCCATAAGTGGACCAACCAGTATTTCTGTAAATTCTTTATAGAATTCAGCTTGAAAACCATCTGGGCCCGGCGCGTTACCATTTTGAAGGTGCCTAATTGCATCAACTATTTCTTGGGGTGTAAGAGGAGCATTTAGGACCGATACTTGTTCCGGAGTTAGGTCTGGAAAAGTCAAATTTTTAAAAAATGACTGCATCCTCTTTGCCCTATCTTCACAATCCTGTGATTTATATAACTCAGAATAGAATTTTCTAAAGGTCGCATTAATCTTTTTATGATCATGAGTCAAAATACCCGTACTTTCCTTAATAGACATAATCGTCTGAGGGGCCTTTTTTTTCTTTGCAAGAAATGCTAAGTATCTACCCGGTTTGTCGCCATATTCATATAATCTTTGCTTTGCAAATAATATTTCCCTCTTAGCCGTTTGAGTAAGTGTAGTGTTTAGAGCTGTCCTAAGAGCTGTAATCCTTTGCAATTTAATAATAGAGGGTCTATCAGTGTATGCTGTTTCAGCCGCTTTTAAGCGGGCTTCAAGCAAACGCTGTTGTTCTCCTTTTAATTTCTTCTGGGTCGCTGAGTAGGAGATGATCACGCCTCGCGTGTAAGCTTTGATGGTCTCCCACATCATTGATGGGTTGCTCGCTGTACCTGAATTAATTTCTAAAAAAGTTTTAAATTCTTGAGAGAAGTACTTTACAAATTTACTATCTTTCATCAGGAAGGGGTCCATACACCAATGCCGGGGGGATGTCTCATTGTTCCTCGCCTTGATTTCCATATATACAGCAGCGTGATCGGAAATTGCTATACTACCTATTTTACAGGATAATAAGGAATTTTAAAAAAATCGAGGGGGCAAACAACATATTGATTCTGGTATGACATTTATGTGGATTGGAGTAAAAAGAAAAATCTCTGCTCTGCGGGTGAAGGCATCGCCATTCATCTACTTGTCCTAATTCTTTGTTCAAATCCACCAATTGTCTAGATCTGGGAGATACTCCTGCAGTACTCTTGGGAATCCTATCTATTTTCGGATCCATAATACAGTTAAAGTCTCCCCCTATAATTGTATGACGAGCATCGAGAGCCATCAATTTTGAGAAGGCTTCTGTTATAAATCTAAAAGGATGTGCCGGGGGGCAATACAAATTTAAAATCCCATATTCTTCTCCATTTATAAGGGCTTTAATCAGAATATATCATCCAGATTCGTCTTTTATCTGATTTAGGATTTTGAAAGGGAAATTCTTCCGAATAAGAATAACAACTCCCCTGCTTTTTGAGCTAAAAGAAGAAAAAAAGGCCTGATCAAATCCACTCTGTCGTAATTTCAAGTGTTCTTTATCCAATAAGTGTGTCTCCTGTAGGAGAGCTATATCAACCCTTTCTTGAGGTTTGATAATATTTTCTTCCTTTTGACTGGTGAATTACTCCCCTTGACATTCCAGGTGCACCACTTAACCGTCAACCATAATCGTCCGGGCAAATCAGAGACCCCTCGGGAGGGGAAACCCTATCCAGAACATCCCGAGCATATAGCATATAAATTCACAAAAATAAAGGCTCTCTAATACACTCACAACAGTATAATAAAAAACCATTTTGAAATAAAAAAATATAAAACGTATTTAAATGGAGATTTTCCCCCTTGTTCCCAGGGGGTATCACTTCCTTTCCAACAGTCCATCGTATCCTCTCCCAACCAGTACCCCACCCTTGACCCAGGCGCTCCTCAATAGGATGAAGAAAATTCAAATATACTACAGAGCTAGAGTTAACAGCGAGCACCCTACCACCACCCCCTCCCCCACCCACACTAACACCTGTTTATATTTGGTAATGTTAATACCATGTATAAACATATATAACTGTAAAATTACAGCCTCAACAAGTAATAATTAAATATAATAATACAAAATAACAGGGGAAAACAACCTCGCTCCTAAAGACAAAGATAAAATAGGATAAGGTAACTACCTCCCCCCACCAACATTAACTAGACCCCCCTGGCCTATGTATATATATCAAATTAAAAAGGGGGGTAGAAAATGCTAAGTAGAGAACAAATAAATAAATCCCTCTCCCCACCCCCCAAGATAATATTAAACAGTAAGGTTAAAAAAAAGGATTAATATGTAAAAAAAAAAGGGATGTAAACCGGAGTGGGGGGAAAGCAAAACAACACCAATTAACTCTTACAATTTATCTAAGAGAGTCCAAAAATTCCTTGGCCTTTTCCAGCGATCTAAAGTTAAACACAGACCCTTCATGGTTAAAGCATAGTGTTGCTGGGTAGCGCAGGAATACAGAATATTTAAGTCCCATAAACACTTCTTCGCTTCATCAAATGCCTACTTTTTCGGACCAGAGCTGGGGAAAAGTCCTGGAATAAAATGATCTTGGATCCTTTGTAGATCATGGCTTGGGGATCTTTTCCAAGATTTCTAGAGGCTTCTAGGAGTATCTGCCTCTCCTTGCAGCTCTGCAGCCGGAACAGGACCGGGCGGGGGCGCTGGCTCGAGCCGGGCCCGCGTATTGCAACCTGGTAGGCCCACTCCACCCTTACCTGGCCTGATCCAGCCTCCAGATTTAAAAACTGTGGAAGCCACTGTTCAAGGAACACTGTAAGCTGGCCTTCCTCTTCCTGTTCGGGAAGGCCCAGCAAACGAATATTTTTTCAATGACTTAGATTCTCGAGGTCATCAATGTGATTCTCTAAGGTCCGGACTTGCTGTTCAAGAGTCCGGACCCAATCCACGGTCAAATGTGCTGTAGTTTCGGAGGTCACGGCCTTTAGCTCCGCTCCTCTGACTCGGCGCTCAATTTCCTTGATGTCTCGGTAGTGCTTTTGTAGCGCGGCCGAGAGTGAATCCCATCGACTTGGGGACTGTTCAATGAAAGCGTTGATCTTCGCTTCGAGTTTGGAGATGATTTCACAAGGCTCGCTACCGTAGGTAAGTCCCCCGGGGCGGTTGCGGACACCTCTGCTGCAGCTGGAGAGGGTGGGGGAGGGGTTCCTGCTTGCTGAGAGCTGTGGGCTCCCTTCCCTTTAGTCATTTTTACTGGAGATTAAATTGTTTAAATTCAATACTAAGCAACTAATTACATTATGTAGAAACTATTTTAAATGATTTGGTGAGTGTGGTGGGGGCGGGTGACCCACTTTGCCCAAGTCTTGGGAGGAGCACTGTCGACTCAGACTTGCTGGGTCGCCGCCATCTTGGATCTCCAACATCGTATTCTTGATTGGCAATGAAGGCAAACAAAATAAATTGTTGTTTAGTTCTGACTACTCCCCAGAAAATAATTGCAACTGGTTTGTCAAAATCAATTCAAACACAGTTTGATTAATAAAGTGATAAAGATCCTGTACAGTGCAAGGAGAAATCATAACACAAAAATTATTTATTGATTTCAAGTTTATCATTCTATTCAATTTTAAATTCAGTTTCCTACTCTGTCCTTAATTCAGTGCATCTTCATTTTATTTCAGAATCATCCATTCAAAGGCTTCACTACTAAATATGTAAACAACTTTTTTTTATTCACTACTGAGGCATGGGCATCACTGACTGGCCAGTATTTATTGCCTGCCCCTAGTTGTCCTTGAGAAGGTGGTGGTGAGCTGTCTTCTTGAACTGCTGCAGTTCATGTGGCATTTCCCCATCAATTAAGTCTATTCCCTCTAAAAAAACATTGTTTTAAGCATGATTACTCTGTTTGAAATGCATTATGGCACTTTCTAATTACTTTACTTCTTTTCTGGTTGTAGTTATAATTTCACCTTTTGTGAAAGATGAAGAAAATAAAGCAGAATTGCACTTGAACCCGATGGCAAATCAGTAATCACCCAATGCACTCGTTTGTGTCTTCTGCACCCAGAGAATGACTCCAGAGTTCAGCCTTTCTTGCACTGACTTCAAGCACTAACTTCACTTGAGACACAATCACTGCAGTTTTCCCTCTAATGCCTTCAGCATCCTGATTTACAAATGTATGGCCATTTACCAATGCCTCAGGTTTGAAGTCCTGGAGCTCTCAACCTGAGAGCATTGTGAAAGTAACCGGACAACATTGACAAGCAAACAATGCATTAGCAGCTTTTCAGTGGCAATTCAGAGTGGCAATTAATGTGACTCCCAAATCCCATGAATGAATTGTTGAAATGACCTTAAAAAACTAAAGGAATAGTAACTGTCCAATTACAATTCAGTGGCCCACAAAGACTACAGTACTCCTGTTTCTGCAATAAAATCAACCTACTGCTGTTACAAATGGTTGTCTGTAATTAACAAGGACCTGAATCAATTTTAACTGCTACAGAGGATTACCACTTGATTTTGGAACCTGATTTCAGACCTGAAATATGGACATTTTGATGGCCAACTTCTCTGCTCTGCAAAATTTCCCTCGCACATACGTTTAACTAGTTGAGATACAAGTACCCTTTTAAAACCAATGCAACATTTACAATATTCTAATTCTCACTCAATAAAGACATGAAATAATCTTTGTTGAAATCAAATATATAGCATTCAAAGTGTAATCCTGTATTCACGGAAGCAACAAGGTAGGAGGTAGGAGGGATATTTAATGAGGTTGGGGGTGCTCGTGGATCTGAATGTTGCCACCATCCAGACTCAGTTGGAAATAAATTCAGAGTGGAAAGGTTTGCGAATAACCTTCCTACCCTGCTGCAATTGAGGCCTGTCAGTGTTCAACTCCAGACTGCTGAAGCTTCTGAAGGTGCAGCCACTAGAATTAACCCAGTGGAAGATGAGCCTGCCAACATTCAGCTTTCCAATGCAACGAAGTCCTGTTGTTTGTTGGCTGGGAGCAGCCTCAGTCACTCAAGCAAAGAAATCAGGTTGGTGGTAGGGAGAGAGATGTTGGATACTGAGAAACATAACCTTATCCTTGTTTCTGACCTACGATGGCCTCCTCTCCCCTGTGACCTCCCTCAGTTCTGGAAAATACTCCCTAAAATTCACGGATCTTGTTCCTGGATCCTTGCACCCAAGGTTTGCTCTTCTGGAGGCAATTGCAACCTCTTACATGGCATTACTAAGCAAGAAGGAGCCTCTGATTGGTAGGCAGGAACTCAGCTTTGGGGAAAATAAGTCCAGACGAGTGACGTCTGGTATCCTAAGTGATAAATTCAAACCCGACGATGAATTAGAGATCAAAACATGTAGCTTCTCCTTGGCTTTAACTTTATTTAATTGTATAAAAATCTCCTGAATGCCTGTGTCCAGGCTGTTCCCTTATTGTATGTGTTGGTATACAAACAATTTACCATTCCCTTTTACCATTAACAATTAAACTGGCTTGGTGCGTACACTCAGAACTGCCTGAATGGCAGAAGATCATGCCAACTGGCTTTCCATGGAAAATGCAGCTCTGTTACTGCTTTGGTCTCCAGCTGGCATGAGAGACCCATTCTGACCATGGAAGATTGCCCCCAAGATTTCAGTAGAGGCCGGTAACATTGTTTCATAAAAGGAAGACAAACTACAAGTTATTTACAGGAGAAATTGAGCTACAAGATTAAACAGTATAAAATAGAAGATTTTTAACAGTAAGAATCAAAGCAAAATACCCAAATAACTTCCCTTAGTCTAAATCCAGAATCAGCATATATTAAAGGTGAATTGACATGCAAAAGTGCAACTGCACATTAAATGGCAGATTCTATGGTTTAGCTCATCATTCCATATGTACATGTTTAACAATCACAGTCACAATGTCCTTTAAAACTCTTAGTTCCCCAATAATTTCAACCTGTCCCTGTCTTGGAGCTGGCCTGATCTCTGACCAATTATAGTTCCCACAAACTCGAATTCTATACGTACAGACTTCACCACAAATAACACGTCTGCTGAACCTCCTCAACTCAGTCTGGACGGTATAAACAAACAAATGGTGTTCTCGATATTTTCTAAGCAACTTATTCAAATGTCAGTGAACACCTCTGGAGCACGTGGGACTTGAACCCAATCCCCCTGTTTCAGAGGTAGGTACACTACAACAGCACCTCAAGAGCCATCAGAAACCACCAAATTATTTTCTAATCAACTTGTTCAGAAATATTGTTAAACACCTCTGGTACATGTGGAACTTGAACCCTGGTTTCTTGGTCAGAGATTGAGACATTACCAATGTGCCACAAGAGCCATAAAAACATAGACTTCTGTTATATTCAAGTAAGTGAAACATCTGCAGTGAATCCACTGCTACTAACCATTTTAGATTCACATCTCTTTATATATAATAATCAGGACCTGCTTAGAAATTGTGAAGGTCAGGTCCTTCCTCCAATTTCCCTTTTCAGGTTGTGTTTTAAGAGTCCATTTTCAGTGAGGATTTGCCTCCAGTAGTACATGGTTTAAAAGCAGAGATTACATTACCAAAGTTCACTAAGAGCCTCAAGAGAAAGGCGCTAAAATACATATGAGTGATGATTTGTTTTATAACTTCTGTTTCACTGGTGTTATATGTGAGATGGTTCAATAAAGAATTGAATGAGAAGCAGTAGTTCCAAGTACATTTAAGTACTGCATTTTAGAAGACCTTAGAAATTGTCCTTATGAAAAGAAATATGTACGGAATCATTCAAGTGAATGTTTGATGGAATAATAATTTCAAATTTAATTTCAATTTTGATTCTAACAATTTTTGCTCAATCTTCTCCATGGGTGGCCAGAGTATTCAGTGCAATTTGCAAGACAAAATGTGCCTCTTATATGACATTAGAACTACCTGTTAGATGAATCATTTTATCATGAATTAATGCTGGAAGGTTTGTGACTACAGCCGAGCAGTGAACACATTTATTCTGTTATGAAAGGTTCTTGGAAAAAAAATGCTTGGTTCCCAAAGTCTTCCAGATACTTCTCGATGCAGCTATAGAGCAGAGAACAAACTAATTCATAGTGAACATTCTAATGATAATTCTGCAGTGAAGATGACACACAAAATCTATATCGTTGCTATTAAACACATCCCCTTTTCCAACAATTATATATTAATTTATGTTAGCCTTAGTCCTATTCAGTGGCAGATATTTATGGAAATATTCAATTTCCTAAAGTGTGTTCCAGAGAGGAAGAAAAATTGTGAGAAGTGATTAAAAACATTCATGCCTAAGCAATGAAGTTAATCATAACTCATATGCAAAAACTAAAGCATAACATATTGCAAAGGCTTATGGCAGATTTGAATACTGGGAAGCTTTTAAAGATCAACAAGTGGCCATGAAAAAGTAAATAAAAAGAGTATAGATTAATTATGAAAGAAAACTCGTGCAAAATATAAAAATGGCTTTCATAAATATAAAGTAGAAACGCACAGCAGGTCAGGCAGCATCTGAGGAGCAGGAGACGTTTCAGGCATAAGCCCTTCATCAGGAATGCGAAGGGGCAAGGGGGTTGAGAAATAACTGGGGGAGGTGGGGATTGGGCTGGGGGGGAAGGTAGCTGGGAAGGCGACAGGTGGATACAGGTGGGGGTAATCTTGGGACTGTGACACGAAAGAAGATCTGGGATTCACATATTAATCAATCAAAACCTGCATCCAATTCTACGTTTGAAAGAGTGTGTTGAAAAGGTAGGACATGCAACCGAAGTTGGACTTGCTCAGAAGAAACTGGTAGGTACCTTTATCCAAATGAGCAAAGACAGTTTTGGCTTTCATAACACCAAATGAACTGTATCAATTCAAAGGAGAAATTGAGGACTGCAGATGCTGGAAATCAGAGTCAAGAGTGTGGTGCTGGAAAAGCACAGCAGGTCAGGCAGCATCCGAGGAGCAGGAGAATTGATGTTTCGGGCAAGTTCAGATGAAGAGCTTATACCTGAAATGTCAATTCCCCTGTTCCTTAAATGCTGCCTGACCTGCTGTGCTTTTCCAGCACCATACTCTTGACTCTGTATCAATTTGAAGTCATGCTGTTTGGTATAAAAATTGCACCAGCCCATTTCAAAGACTAACCAATAAAATCATTTTCGGATTACTCAACTGTGTAGTTTATATTGATGACCTAATGATTTTTAGTTACACACGGAAGGAACATTTGTAACATTTATCGGAATTATTTGATCAACTTTGGGAGGCAGACTTGGTGATAAACCTGGCTAAAAGTGAATTTGCCAAAGCCCAAGTCACCTTACAGGACCATGTTATTGGATGTGGACAAATGGCCCCATGGAATGCAAAAACAAAGGTAATTAGAGAGTTTCCCATACCATCGACAAAAAAGAGCAGTACTATGGTTCCTGGGATCGAGTGGATTTTACGGGAAATTCATAATAAATGTTAGCATTGGGCTGCGCTACTTGCTGAATTACTAAATAAAGGCAAGACATTTCAGTGGACAGCAGACTGTCAGAAGGCATTTAACAATCTGAAAGCTGTGTTAACCACTGCCCCAGTGTGAGCCACTTTTAATTACGCAAAGCCATTCAAATGGCGATCAATGTGAGTGACGTGGGAGTCGGTGCTGTGCTCCTGTAGCAGGATGACGAGGTGATAAAAAGACCTTTTAAGTATTTATCCAGGAAATTGAACATTCAGCAGTAGAAATATTTGACAGTTGAGGAGGAACCTTTGAGCTTGGTGTTGGCATTACAACATATCAACATTTATGTTCCGAGTAATGCATCTGAGACAATCATATACACTGACTGTAACCCATTGACATTTGTTGAGAAATGTAAGGACAAATGTCCAGACTGTTTCGATGGAGCTTTTATTACAGCCGTTCAATTTAAGAATTGTACATGTGGCAAGACGAGAAAACATGATTGCCGACACATTGTTTAGACTTGGACAAGAAACAGAGGCACTCGGTGCCAGGACTAAAACAGACTGAAATAGAATGTAGATGTGCATGTCTGCATGGTTGTCATCAATGTAATGTATAAGTGTTGTAGTGTAGGGCTCGGTTGTAGGGCTTTTAAAATGAAGCCATCTTTGGACATTGATGGTTTGCTTTTTTTAAAGGGGGGGGAGGTGTGATGATGCCTAAGGTGATGTTGTCCTTAGTTTTATTTTGAATAAAGGGGTTGTAAAAGACAGAGGTTCTGATTAGGCCACTTCGTTGCCTCAGGCATTATCTTTTAGCCATCATCAATAATGGAAAAGGGCTTTTCAGTTTTTTTTTAAAACACTTCTACAATGAAATCGGAGTGGCCAGTTCTCCAAGTTCAGGGATTTTTCTAGTTTGATATAGTTTTGCCTGGGCAAAAAAAAAAGAGGTTCCTTATTTCAGCCAATATCCCTGGCTGATCCTCTCTACAATCTCTCTCTCCTGTAAGAACCTGTATTTGAATTTACCTTTTTGCTAAGGGGTGTGTTTATGGGATGTTGCAGAAAGTTGGAACAGCTCATTGTTAAGTAGTGGGGGATATTGTGTCAGTCGGGTTTTCAAATAGTTGTTACTCTGAATTATGGGTTTTTTTTTGCATGTGTTTCATTCAGTAACATGTAAATAAATTCTGCTGTTTTTAAAACGGAGTGGTTTGACCAGCTGCATCACTCCTGGAATGTCCACCTTACACTTGCTTAAAACAACGAGCAAGGTTAGAATCTGGGCTACCTTCTTTGAGGGGGCCTGGTCCATAACAGTTACCATCAGATTACATTCTTCTCATGTTCTTCTTCTGGTCTCCCAGTCTCAACCCTCGGTAAACCTCAGTTCATCTACAGTTCTGCTCGTTCTATTATGCTCTGCATCAACTCAATTCTACAATTTCTTCCTCAACACATTCATTTCTGTGCTTTTTTTTTTACATCCTCTACAATTCCTTCCTCTTTGACTATGCCTTTGGTACCTTTCCACTGACTCCTCATTAGGTCCAGTGCCCTTTAGTCTTGTTCACTTCTGTGTGATTCCTAGAGAGATTTTGAATCATTGAAGCTCCAGAGAAGTACAACTTGTCTGAAACAGATCAAATTAAGCTACCACCCTTAAGGCATACCAGCAGGGTTTTGCATAAATTACATCACAAATTTTAGATGGATCAGGAATGATTTACTAAATTCAAAGTCATTATGTGGAACAGATGACTTAGTCAGGATCCATGTTTCAGGTGTCCAGCTTGAAGCAACATATATACATGCAGACATGAGCACATTTAGCCATATAGACAGATTATATTATCCTTGAAAAGTGCAAAGCTACAATTATGGAAATATTAGAACCATAGAAATAAGAAAATTCAGGAAAATTAGAAAAGGCTCTGATGGCATCATGTATGAGCAGGAAAATTGGAACAGAGATGAGACGGAAGTAATCTATAACCACGGTGCCTATATGTACAGTAGCGCCTCGACATACGAATGACCCCGTTCACATACAAATCGGTTTATGAACAGGATTGTACGTAAAATTTTGCTTCAACGTACATACGATATTCAAGGTACGAACAAAGGTACGAACGCAAAAAGCCCGTGTGTGACCACATGGTTTCATTGTTCTGCTTTGCTACGCGCTTGTTGAACGCAAAAGCTCTCGGGCCCCGCGTGATCTCATTCAGTTAGTCTTTGGCGCGTGCGCTGTGAACAGCTGTCCAAGCGTTCTTACACTATCCGAACAATGGGAAAAATTGATTCGGTTCGCGAACCGTGTCCTGGAACGGATTAAGTTTGTAAGTCGAGGCGCTACTGTATTTATACATAAACCATTCATTTGATCTTTCACTCTGCAAAAAAAAATTACCTTCCATTACATTGCTAGTGCACACTTGATAGCATAGGACAACAACATGCATTAAAACTCGACAAGCTAGATGTTGCCAAAGCTCTCGATTGTCATGAAATATTCAGGAATTAAAAATCAATCTGGGAAACTACAGTAATAGATTGACTATTCACAGGCACAATGAAAAACACAATGTGTTTTTTTCATTTGTATTGATCAATTGAAGCGTATTAATGCTTGTTCATCATTAAGCACTGGAAATGGAAATGACACTTCCAGTATTATTTCAAGTCAGATTTGGCAAACTGAATACAGGTATAATGAAGCTGTAACCTACAGTCCAGGTGCTAGGACTTTGAATGAACTTGGAAAAGACAAAGAAAAAAAACAGAATCCAGCACCGAGAATGTTGTTTGGGATATGTCTTGCACTAATTGGGAATTTACACTGAGTAGGCACAAAGGCCAAGTAACATTGCAAAGTACAGGATTGCAGCCGTTTAGAACAGAAGGAAACTGATTTGCATTTTATATCCATAATATACCCTAATATACTTTACAATAACTACTATCCTTTGAAGTCTGGTCATTTTTGTTTTGTAGTCATATACAACAACCACCAATTTAGCACAAAGGAGCTTCCACAGACAGCATTAACCTAAATGGCAAATTTGTCATTTTTTGGTACTCTGCATGAACACCAGAAGAAATTCCAATTGTTTTTCAAATAGTTTCAAAGGATTATCCATAGAATGACAGAATAGTTATGTCTGTGTCAGTGTGTTCTCTTTCAGCAAGAACAATTGCATTAATTCCATTACCAATCTTTCCTTGTCATTCTAATTTTTTTCTCTCTTCAATTAACTATCTAAATACCTTTTGAAGATATCTCAGCTAAATCACCCCACTATCAGGCAGTAGATTCCAGGTCTTTACCACTCAGTCCTCAAAAAACAATTTACCTCAAATTGCCATTGCTTCATCAGCCAATCACCTTAAACTGGTCGTCTATGATTCTTCATCTTTCCCTTATGATTTTGAACAATTTCCTCAAATTTCCTCTTAATCTCCTCTTTAATTTTTGAAGAGAACCGTTCTAGCTTCTCTAATATATTCACACAACTGAAGCTCCTCAGCCATGGGACCAATCTTGCACATATTTTCTGCATAATCTCTCATCTCTTTGCCTCCTTCCTGAAGGGTGGTATTCAGAGCTGAAGAAAATATTCCATTTGAAGGTCTACTGGTATTTCATACAGGTTTATCATAAACTCCTTACTTTTATACTCTATGTATCCATTTATCATTCCATGGATCCGATATGCTTTATTTACTGTTTCTCATCCTGTCCGCCTGCTTTAGGATTTGCAAATGTACTCTTGAGGACTCTCTGCTAATGCAGTTCTTTTCAAATTGTGCCCTTTGATTTACATTGTCTTTCATTCTTGCTAATGAAGTGAATCATTTAAACTTCTTTCCTTGAAAGTTCATCTTCCTCTTGTCTGCCATTCCACAAGCTCGTCTATATGCTTTTTGCAGACTAGCACTACCCTCTTCTCCAATCAGAACACTTGCATTTTCCTTTCAGCTCTGTGCCCACCTGACCTTGAAAATTAGACCATAATCTGACAATTTGCCTGAAATATGGCAGGTCTGACAATATAATATTTGTTCGGTGATCCACTGGAGAACTAGACATTGAAGTCTTGGAAAAGAGATTTGTACTTAGAAATTTCTGACTCAGAGGAAAGTCTGCTTTTACCAAGCCATGAGATCAGCTGCTGGATTCTGTATTTTACTTTCAGAGAAACAGCAAAGCAACAAATCACCCATGGATTAGCATAGATAAATGTGTACCAGAAGCTATAGGGTGAGTCACTGAAAATGGCTGAAGACCAAAAGCAATGGGAAAACATTTAATATGTTTTTTTTTTAAATTAGGTTTCAATTACTTTTTGCCTGAAGTTGGGGTGATTGACATCAGTGCTGAAGTTGTTCTACCCTCGCTGTTTGAAGTCCCCCTGTTCTACATCAATAGTTCAGCTTGTAATAACCCTCCAAGAAAAAGTATCTTCTCTTAGCATGTCCCATGAACATCATTTTCTATAATATAACCTGAGTTTGAGCTGAATGCATTTTTTTCCAATTTGTGTCCTGTGGATGCGCCCAATCATGATGAATGATAGTGACAGAAGGTAATCTGTGACTCTACCAAACAGAATTGAGAAAAAGAAAATTCAGCATAGTCCTGCAGTGCAATTCTGGGGTTTATTTATTTAGTGCTATGTCATGGATATGTATTCACACACAAAAATCCATTCCACTTGAATAAAATAATAAAATACTGTGCATGCTGGCAATCGAAAACAAACACAGAATGCTAGAAATGCATCTATGGAAAGTGAAACAGAATTAACCGTTTGAACTAAAGTCAATTCTGAAGACTCATACTGTACTCCAAACATTCACTCTGTATCCGTCTCCACAAATACTGCTAGACCTGATGAGTTTCTCTCACAATCTCTGTTTCTGTTCCATACTTCATCTTTTTGCCAGAAAAATATCTATTATCACAGGTAATCTGTCAAAGTGCCTGTAAAAATTGCATTGATCAGCTTGGGCTCCATCTAAAAATGCCTTTGCAATTTTTCTTTGTTTTTTTTTCCAAGCATTTCAACAAATGCTGAATACAACAAGATTTCCAGTTCACCAACCAGGGGTTACGTCAGAAAATTTGTCACCTCTATTTATTTAAATGAGTCACACATTTTTATTTTTAATTAATGCAGTGGCAAAGCATTATTGTCAGTTTAAACATGTCAGTATTATTTTTAAAGCAATCAAAATTAAATAGACACCATCAGTGCAAACAAAGTGGCACCGGGAATCTATTCCCATTTATTTCCCTTCAATATATCTTTTGCTTTTCCTGTTACAAATTTCAGAATTTCCCAAAGTCTCTTCACAACACTTTACATCAAATGATGACTCTCCCTGTGTTCACAGGAAGGGGGATCGTTACATTTCCTAAGCGGGCCTGTGGAGGGAGGCGGTAGCAGTTGTCATGAAATTGCCTCTTGATTCGGATTTCAAAGAACTCAGTTAAACGTGTGTAGGTATTGGTATGATTGGTGGAGGGACAGGAGTTGGATGGTAAAGGTGGCATGCCTATTAGGAGATGGTGGATAGACCTCCTCCTGTTAGGCCAAGTGAAATCCTTATATAGTTAATTAAGAGCTTTAAGGCCCTTTTTCTGCTGCCACTGACATGTTCTCAGTGGCTGGTGGGAATTTTATCATGTGTAAAGATCGACAAGAGTACCAGTGGTGGCTTCCTTGTGGGTTCCAGTGGGAAGACTGGGGTAGGGTTTCTTGATTAAGCACCCTTGAAGCACACAAAAAACCCCACACCAACAGCATGGGCCATCCCAACTGAAAGGTACTTGCCTTATTCTCATGAACAAACCCTAATCCCAGTTTGCTAGAGCCTGTTTGACTGATCCCATTGGGCTTGCACCAACCAATCTCCAATCTCCAATTCCAGTCCCTCCTCTGTAATAGTTGCTCCTGATCGGTGACTGGAGCTGTCCTTGCAATGATTACCACACTCAGCTATAAGCCAACAGATTTTGAAGGCTCTTTTCTTTGGAAGGATATCCTGAGTACAGATGGTGGACTGCATGGTGAAGGTAAAATGCAGTCAGGGCTTCCAGACCCCTAGCTTTCCAGCTGATGGACGGGGCCACCAATGACCTGCCTAATTCCAGCCCATGAATCAACCAGTTAAAAAAAATTGGCATAGCAAACTGACTGGTCATCATACATGCTGACCACTTTAGAACATGCCAGAGTTTGTTTTCCATGGAAAACACATTAGGCAAGGCAAGCTCGAAAGACTATACACCTCAACCAATTTTTGACCTAGCGTTTTAAGTTAAAATTACACCTGCTTTTGTTTTTAAATTTTTTACTCTCTCAAATAAAGACATCAACCCATGCTGGGAAGCACTTCTACAGATCTCAGTGGTCTACTGTGTACTGTCTCTTGTGTACAGTCGAGATTGTCGTCCAATGAGAGGTTCAAAGAATTGGTGGTTTGATGCATTTATAGAGACTAATCTTATGAATGAAGACTCACATGGAAGCTCTGATGACTTAGGACTCCCTGAGAATTACAAACATTGCAAGAAGCACAACAACAGCCTAAGATTCCTGGTTACAAAAGACATTCTGATGAACCCAAACTGACTATACGATTAGTAAACTTCCCTTTTCCTACTATGAATGTGTCACCAACTATAGAGCCTTCCATAAGCATTTGCTGAGATAATTTTCAATCATGCAACCTTACGACAATTGCTTCTAATAATTTTAATTCCCTCATTCTTTTTTGCACAGTTGATAATATGTGCCTTCTTGTATATGTGTATTTTTCTTACTATTATACTTTCCTTAATGTCTGCTTGTATTGCTTAAACCTAATTTAGTGCTTCCCATGTTCTACCCCAGCGCAGGAATCTTGCTGAAACAGTGGCGCCATTGTGGCCGAGACAGTCCTTGACAAACGACAGCTAAATCCTAAGAAGAACCGATTACAGACTGTGCCCTTTATATTAGAACATAAGCAACTGGGCCGTGCTTTCAGACCATTATATGTAAATCCTGGAGGCAACTGGGAAGAAAGTCTGTATATGCCGACATCTTAAGAAATAGAGAAATAGAGTGCAACATCTTGTCAATCATTCTTTGTCACTCCTGGGTACTTTCCCTAAATGGTTTCCAGATAGATTCTGGATTAGTGGTGCTGGAAGAGCACAGCAGTTCAGGCAGCATCCGAAGAATAGTAAAATCGACGTTTCGGGCAAAAGCCCTTCATCAGGCTTTTGCCCGAAACACCGATTTTACTGTTCCTCGGATGCTGCCTGAACTGCTGTGCTCTTCCAGCATCACTAATCCAGAATCTGGTTTCCAGCATCTGCTGTCATTGTTTTTACCTGGTTTCCAGATAGAGACATGTTTCTAACAGGAATTCCATTCCGCCTTTGCCATTGAGAAATAAATGGCAACCCCTTCAGCGAATGCCATAAATTCAAAGAGCAAAACATGTGGCAAAAATAGAAAGAAGTCCATAAAATATCTTAAAACTGATGAAATAAATATAAGCTGTTAACAACAGCATCCAAGAATGCTTGTCCAGTCAAACCTTTCTGTTTTCAAGGAGGTAATAAAATGAGCTGAACATCGGTTTATTATTCAATATACCACAGTGGAAGATGGGATCTATTCAGGTTGGAAAATCAGGTAAGTTTGAAAGTGAGTGGAGTTCCTGTGTAGCTAGGTAAAAACAAGGGCTGCAGATGCTGGAAACCAGAGTCTAGACTAGAGTGGTGCTGGAAAAGCACAGCAGTTCAGGCAGCTTCCGAGGAGCAGGAAAATCGACGTTTCGGGCAAAAGCCCTTCATCAGGAATAGAGGCAGAGTGCGTGCAGGGTGGAGAGATAAATGAGAGGAGGGTGGGGGTGGGGAGAAAGTAGCATAGAGTACACAATAGGTGAATGAGGAAAGGAAGATAGGCAGGTAGGACAAGTCATGGGGACAGTGCTGAGCTGGAAGTTTGGAACTGGGGTGAGGTGGGGGAAGGGGAAATGAGGAAACTGGTGAAGTCCACATTGATGCCCTGGGGTTGAAGTTTTCCGAGGTGGAAGATGAGACGTTCTTCCTCCAGGTGTCGGATGGTGAGGGAGTGGCGGTGAAGGACGCCCAGGACCTCCATGTCCTCGGCTGAGTGGGAGTTGAAATGTTGGGCCACAGGGTGGTGTGGTTGATTGGTGCGGGTGTCCCAGAGATGTTCCCTAAAGCACTCTGCTAGGAGGTGTCCAGTCTCCCCAATGTAGAGGAGACCGCATCGGGAGCAACGGATACGATAAATTATATTGGTGGATGTGCAGGTAAAACTATGATGGATATGGAAGGCTCCCTTGGGGCCTTGAATGGAGGTGAGGGAGGAGGTGTGGGTGCAGGTTTTGCAATTCCTGCGGTGACAGGGGAAGGTGCCAGGACGGGAGGGTGGGTTATTGGGGGGCATGGACCTGACCAGGTAGTCACAGAGGGAATGGTCTTTGCGGAAGGCGGAAAGGAGTGGGGAGGGAAATATATCCCTGGTGGTGGGGTCTGTTTGGAGGTGCGGAAATGGTGGATGATTTGGTTTATGCAAAGGTTGGGAGGGTGGAAGGTGAGCACCGGGGCATTCTGTCCTTGTTACGGTTGGAGGGTTGGGGTCTGAGGGTGGAGGTGGATGAGCTGCGTTGGAGGGCATCTTTAACCACGTGGGAAGGGAAATTGCGGTATCTAAAGAAGGAGGCCACCTGGTGTGTTCTGTGGTGGAACTGGTTCTCCTAGGAGCAGATACGGCAGAGGTGGAGGAATTGGGAATACGGGATGGCATTTTTGCAGGAGGTAGGATGGGAAGAGGTGTAATCCAGGTAGCTATGGGAGTCGGTGGGTTTGTAAAAAATGTCAGTGTCAAGTCAGTCGTCATTAATGGAGATGGAGAGGTCCAGGAAGGGGATGGAGGTGTCAGAGATGGTCCAGGTAAATTTAAGGTCAGGGTGGAATGTGTTGGTGAAGTTGATGAATTGCTCAACCTCCTCGTGGTCATCAATGTACCAGAGAAAGAGGTGGGGAGTGGTGCCGGTGTAACTATGGAAGATGCACTCTTCTACGTCGCCAACGAAGAGATAGGCATAACTGGGGCCCATATGGGTGCCCATGTCTACCCCTTTGGTCTGGAGGAAGTGGGAGGATTCGAAGGAGAAACTGTTAAGGGTGAGGACCAGTTCGGCCAAACGAATGAGAGGGTCGGTGGAAGGGTACTGTTGGGGACGTCAGGAGAGGAAGAAACGGAGGGCTGTGTAACTGTAAATCCAGGCTGCTCATTACAATCTCAAAATCAGAGAGAACACAGCAGCAAACCTCAGTGGAAATGTCAGCAGCACGTTCAATTATGGGCAAGTCATAGCCAAACCTCGACTCTCTCTACACTTGACATCCACTCGTGCCTTGGCTGAGATTATCCAAGTCAGCACAGATCAAAGATCCAACAAGATGTTGTGCTCTTAACATTCAGTGCTGCACTCCACAATAGACTTACACGTTGAAGTATATGTGGAAGTCACAAAATGGCATCTCCATAGATATTAAAAGATTAGTTTACTGTAAATAGTCTAAAAAGGCAAGAACTGATAATTAAGTCTATATCCATTATTTAGTTTATTCTAGTTTTCTTTTAAAGACTTCCACTAATGTGGTCATCCTAGACTGTTTTCCTTCTCACTGCCCATATGCGGTACATAAAACAATATTCAAACCCTGAAAAGAAACTAATTTATAAATTATTTTGATTCTTGAATTAAGAACTCATTAGTCAATGTTAGAAGTTTGTACAATCCTAAATCTTGAATCTATGAATGCATTGAATGTGATACTGTCGTGTATTAAATTACAAGATATTACAAAATTCAGATGTTAACTGACAGTTACCAAAAATTAGCTATGGATCTTTGCAAATGTGAATGGAAAAAAAATACGAAAATATAGTTAAAGGTACATGTTTATTGTATCCATAGAAAAGTGATAAAAATAATAATCTAAAGACATTTACAGCACGCAAGTAGTTCAGGCTTTTGCGTTTAGTTCATAAGCTTACAGCAATAATTCTCTCACCCCCTCATACTCTTCCTGTTTCAAATGATCATGGAATCTTCTCTCAAAACAATTCCTGATTCCTAACTCAAATATTCTTAAATTCTGTGCTCTAACAAGAGAAATTTGTCAAGTAAAATTTCTTTTCTACCCCCTCTCCTTTCTGTTGGCCAATTTTACATCAATAAACCCTTCTTATGAGCTTCTCATCTGGATGTACTACGCAGGGGAACCTTCTTTCATGTTGTTGCTTCTAGATTTAAGTCACAATGTAGACTTAATTATCCTCAGTGCCACAGGCAATGTAAGGGATGATGCAATGTGAACAAACGTCTCATGTTCAGCCTTTCTTTATTCATCCTTCAAAATTTAAAATGGTACCTTCCTATCATGTTTAATACATAATTTCATAATTCCAATGTTTTGGAATACAGTTTTTGGTTTTAAAAATTAAACTGTTAAATCTAAGCATAAATATCTGATTAAGAAGCTGAGAAAGCACCTTATTGTGAATGCAAATCAAACAAGTTTGGAATTAATTACAGTAAAAAGATTATTTTACAAGGTCAGAGGTTGACATGCAAAAGCATTGAGCAATCTTTGAGAATATAATGGAGCCATATGGTTGATCCTTACTTCATTAAACTATTGAAATGTTTTTGTAGTTAGTTTCCAGATAAAATGAAAGTTAAAAATTAATTGTAAAACAAAAGGTTTGCTTAGAGGGCCAGCAATTCTGGGAAAGCGGCCATAAAACGCTGTACGAGATTTTGTTTTATTATATCATGGAATATGGGTATCAACAGCAATGCCAGCATTTGTTGTCCACCCAAAGTTGCCCTTGAATTCAGTAGCTTGCTAAACGATATCAATGGACAATCGTCAATCACTTGCTGTGGATCTGAGTTACATGTTGTTGAGACCCGGTAAGGATGGTATAGTTCCTTCCATACGGACATTAATGAACCAGATTGTTGCTTTTTTAAAAAAAAAAATCAATGATAGGTTTGTGGTCTAAATTTTAATTAACTGAATTTAAATTTTACCATCTGATTTGGAGAAACAAAGAGTCATAGAGTCAGACAGCACGGAAACAGACTTCTTCAGTCCAACCAGTCCGTGCTGAACATAATCCCAAACAAAACTCGTCCCACCTGCCTGCTTGGCTCTTATCCCACGAAACCTTTCTTATTCATGTACTTATCCAAATGCCTTTTAAATGTTGTAATTGTACCCATATTCTCCATTTCCTCAGGAAGTTCATTCGACATACTAACCACCCTCTATGTAAAAAAAAATTGTGCCTCATGCCTTTTTAAAATCTTTCTCCTCCCATCTTAAAAATGTGGCCCCTAATCTTGAAATCCCCCATTCTATGGGAAAAAAAATACCATTAACTCTATCTGTACCCATCATTATTTTATAATCTTCTATAAGGTCACCTCTCTAGCACCTACGCTCCAGTGAAAAAAGTCCTAGCCTATCCATCCTTTCTTTATAACTCAAACCTTCCATACCTAGCAACATCTTGGTAAATCTCTTCTGAACCCTCTCCAGCTTAATGATATCTTTCCTATGACAGGGTGATCAGAACTGGACACAGTATTCAGAAGAGGCCTCAGCAATGTCCCATATAACATCAACATGACTTCCCAACTCCTATACACAAAGGACTGAGCAATGAAGACAAACGTGTCAAATGCCTTTTTAACCATGTTGTCTCTATGTAAGTGTGATGCTGGAAAAGCACCGCTGGTCAGGCAGCATCCGAGGAGCAGGAGAGTTGACGTTTCAAGCATATGCTCTTCATCAGGAATGTGGTGGTGGGGCCAAGTTGGCTGTGTGATAAATGGGAGGCGGGTGGGGCTGTGGGTGAAAGTAGCTAGGAATGCAATAGGTAGATGAAGGTGGGGGTGATAGAATCGACATTGATTCCATGTGGATGAGGGTCCCAAGACGGAAGATGAGGTATCCTTCTTCCAGATGTCGGGTGCCTAGGATTTGGCGGTGGAAGAGGACCTGGACTTGCATGTCCTTGGCGGAGTGGGAGGGGGCGTTTAAGTGATCAGTCACAGGATGGTGGGGTTGTTTAGTGAGTGTGTCCCAGAGATGTTCTCTGAAACATTCCTCAAGTTGGCATTCTGAAGAGCTTATGCCGGAAACGTCGACACTTCTGCTCCTCAGATGCTGCCTGACCAGTTGTGCTTTTCCAGTGCCACACATTTTGACTCTGCTCTCCAGCATCTCCAGTCCTCACTTTCTCCCTGACTATATGGAATGCAAACTTCAAAGGATTATGTACCTGCAACCCTAAGTCCCTTTGTTCCATGACACGACCGAATGCCCAACATTATTTATATAAGCCCTATCCTTGTTTGTTGTACAAAATGCAATACCTTACATTTATCCAGATTGAACACCACCTGCCATTTTTCAGCCCATTGACCCATTTGATCATGAACCCTTTGTAATCTTAGAAACCTTCTTCACTGTCTACTATGCCACCAATTTTGCTGTTGTCTGCAAAATTACTAACTATGCCTTGTATATTCTGATCCAAATCAGTAATATAAATGACAAACAAAAGAGGACCCAGCACCGGTCCTGTGGAACACTGCTGGTCACAGGCCTCTAGTCTGAAAAACAACCCTCCACCATTACCCTCTGTCTCCTGATGTTAAGCCAATTAGGTATCCAAATGGCAAGTTCATGAGAATGCCATGTGACCTAACTTTACTAATTAGTCTACCATGTGGAAGCTTGTCAAAATCCAAGTAAAGAATGTCTATTGCTTTGCCCTCAGCAATATGTTTGGTAACTTCCTCAAAAGAACTCACCCAAGTTTGTGAGTCACAATTTTCCTCACACAAAGCCACACTGTCTATCTCTAATCAATTTTTGCCACTCTAAATGTCCATACAAGCTATCTTTTATAATCACCTCCAACAATTCACCCACAACTGATGTCAGACTCACAGGTCTGTAATTCCATGGTTTGTCCTTACAACCTTTCCTAAACAAAGGTACAACATTAACCACCCTTCAGTCATCAGGTGCCTCACCATAGTTATAGATGATGCAAATATTTCTGCAAGGGTCTCGCAAATTCCTCCCTTAATTCCCACAACATTCTGGGCTACATGAGATCAGGCCCTGGAGTTTTATCCACATTATCTAAGACCTCCCAAACTTCCTCTTCTGCAATGTTAACTGTTTCTAAAATATCAAATGAACAGATGTCATCAATATATTAGCTTGGGCCTCTGGCTTGCTCGTCCAGTGACAGCATCATGACATCTCTGCTACTCCATGTGATTTAGAAAATTCAAGAGTGGTGGAGATAAAAATAATTTGTTTGCAACTTTGCTTGAACCATCCTAAGGGATGCTGTATTGTCATAGAGATAGGTTATGGGATTAGAAGCTTCCAATGCTTAATTTATCTGGATTTTTGTTAGACAATCTGAAGAGTGGCAGAGGCAGGTTCCATTGAGGCTTTCATGACGGTACTGGATGATTATTTAAAGAGCAACAATGTGTAATGATATGGAGAAAGGTCAGGGAAATGGCACTAAATCATGGTGCTCATTTTCAAGGCTAGTACAGACAGACACAATGGACTAAATGGCCTACTTCTGAACTCCAACATTTTTATGATTGCGTTCAAAACCAATTTCAGTTTTGGTTTTGATATAGACTAAAGCTCATTGAACAGGAAGAACCAAAGGAGATCAATGCTTTGCCCGGTCTGTCTGTTAAATAGAAAAAAATACAAGCTTTATCAATCAGGAAAGGGGTCAAGCTTAATTCGGAATTTAGAGGGGGAATTAAGCTGAAAGATTTACCAGGTTTGAAGTAGAGTAAGAAATCTACAGTATTTCTCAAAGAGTTATGAGGCAGAAGTACGTAACTGAGTTAGTTGGAAGATTGTGACAAGATTGCAGGGTATCCACCGGCAGTCTAGCCAAGTAGCTGAGGTGATCACAGTTGTGAGGTCTTTAACAGAATGTTGGATAATTGCTCACCGAAAAGCTAATGGAATGATCTCCATAATTGTTGTTCCTTGGAGACAGATGGCACATTGAAGACATGTGAAGTGAACTTCAAATAGTTATGACATACACTTGGGTTGATCCTTAAAGAAGCAAAGGAAACTTCAAGATCTCCTAAGACTGGGGAACTTTGTGGGGTGTGTTTTTCAGCATAATTCATTATAAATGAGAGTATTAAGTTAGCGGTGCTTGATTTGCTGAATTCCTTCTTGAATACAATTAAATTTGATTTTGTTTAAAAACACTATGCCTTGTGATATAGTTATATACAGGGTGTTTCGATTTCCCTTTAAACATAAATGGCCCCTAAATGGATAATAACAGTCATGACAAAAAAAAAGTATCCCTGTTTTCACTTGCTTATTGTTTCAACCATAAAGATCAGGTTTTACTTTGGAAGAATTTGGTAGCTCTTCCACACTTCCAAGCACTCTGAAAATATTGTTCTTGGTGATACATCATTAAATCTTCCTGACGTATACTAATTATTTGTACTTGTATGGACAGGGCAGATTTGAAAAAGAAAAATGAAGATATCACGAAATTGGCAAGTGTTGTGCACTGTGAGAAAAAAAATGATGGAGGAGTTATGGGTGAAGATGTGACAGATGAAATTTAATGAAGCGAAGTTGCAAAGTGATACAATCTGTTAAGAAGAATGAGGAGATCCAATAGAAAATAAAATAGGACTGGAAAGGAGCTCCCCAGTTTGATCGACACCAGCCCACGCAAGTAAATCTGCTGTGCCTCTCTCATGGTGCAGATCACCCCCTGCCAGGCATACACTGCTAATGAAAGCTGGAAGAGACTCTTAAAAGGGCATTAATTGATTTCTCAGAAGATGCATTCCACATTCTAACCCCACATTATGTTAAAGCATTTTATTCCTGTTACCTTTGCTTTAGCACCATTTACCTTCAATCCGTGTCCTCAGTTCTTTATACTTCCCAATGGGACCACTTTTTCCTTGTCTACTCTGTATGGACCCAAACTGATTTTTGAATATCTCTATCAAATCTTCCATTACCCTTCTCTTCACTAAGCCTCACCTTCTCCAATTTGTCCAAGTAATTAAAATTCATCACCCCTCTAACCATTCTCATGTCTCTTCTGCACCCGCACTAATGCCTTCATATCTTTAAACATGGTTCCCAGAATTGGACACAATACACCAATAGAAGCTAAACCAGTGTTAAATATAGATTTGTCATTCTTTTTTATTCCATAAATCTATTTATAAAGTTGAGCATCTCATTTCCCTTTTTTTTAAACTGATTTCTCAATTTGCCATATCACCTTCAAGGACTTGTACAACGTTTCTCAGTTGTTATGCTCACTTTAGAACCACTTCCTTTGTGTTATAATGCCTCTTCTTGTTGTTTCAGTAAGCTATTTTACTTGCACATTTCTGCACTAAAGTTCATTTGACATGTGTCTGCCCTGTCTACCAGTCTGTCTTTCGCCTTTTGAAGTCTAGTGCATATGCTTGACCTGGCGCAGACTGGCAATTTTGGAAGGGGGACAGAATTGTACGCGATGTTAGGAAGCGAAGTTCTGTGCCCATCATCTGCCTGCCACTCTGGCATATCAACAAAGCATCATAGGCAGCTGGTTGCTTGCTAACCTTAACCATCCCCTTTCCTGCCTCCCGATGTTTGCTTCATTCCCCTTTCTAAGGTACTGGCTAGCAAATCCCCACACATTGTGAAATCCATCCTCCAGTGATGCTCCTGGTTGGTGACAGACACTGACTGCAGTTCCAGTGGTAGCCAGTATTCCTGGAGAGCTGTCAACCCTCGAATTGGGCAGTGGTTATTGGAGGTGGGACATTCTACCTCATGAGGGCAGAAATCGTAACCATGTGCAATTAATTGTCCGAGCTTTGGAGAACTGCATTACGGCTTGCCTCATTCAAAAATTTCCAGTCAGTTGACAAGACTACTGTCTCAAAACCCAACCGGTTAAGTGTTTATCTTTCACAATGCATTAGTCCTAATGCCATTTTCCATCCCATGCCCATTATTTCTTTTACCTTCAACTACCTTAACAGATTTTCTGCTTCAATTACTAAATTTCAAGGATCTTATGTTCTTTTGGCTAAGCCAGAGTTGTATTCAATATTTTGGATGGTTTCTGACTATGACGTTTATCAAATTCCATAACGATATATTACCAAACTTGCCTTGCCTGATTAATTCTGCACCATGCCCCTATGGTGTCTCTCACATTTCACCTCATTTTATCACATGCTGTTCCCAAAACAACTTGCTGCTCAGTGGATATCCCAGAATTCACCAACATTCTTTGGGCCCATGCCATCTTTCAAAGCCCAGACAAGTCAGATCTGTCCTGCATGGTTGCTGATATTTGCCCAGGACATGGCAGGCAGGGAGAAATCAGCACTTCACTTCTGGCTCCTGGAGGTGGGCAGGCAATGTAATTAACCCAGCGAAAGACGGTTTAAGATGAAAAAAAAGCATGTCCAATCAAAATACCTAGTCCACTACCTGCGAGTAGCTTGACTGAAAATGACTTTAAAGACTATACAGAACTATTGGCTAGATATATCGGTGTACAGTAGTCTGCTTCGTCCTAACTTAAATTCATATTCAGCCCCCTTTAATAGGTGCCTATCATTACAAGAAGCTTGCTGAAGACCCACGAAAGGACATAAAATTAATAATTTGCAATGCGACTAATTCAATCTGGGAGCAGGGCCAGATCTGTGGCTTGATGAAGTTTTTAGTGCACATATCTTTAAACTAATGCAAATGATCCTGGAAACATGTTTTGCCCTGAACAGATTTGTGCTTAGAATGTTACTTTCCACAAATGTTAATGTAATGGCCCTCAATTATCTGAGTTAGCTCTGTCTGTCTTTTTGAAAATGAACATTATGTTGGCTACTGTCCAGTCATCAGCCATTTACGTACTCAAATAAAACCCTGACTTCTTCAGACAAAATGTCCTGAATGGTGCAAACAATGTCATTTTACACATCAATCTTCCTTACACAAATGAGCATCCAAATTTCTTTGAAGTTTACTTTAACCATTCTGCTGCAACCTCATGGTGAATCTTCAAAAGCCAGGTAGTCAATGGCTCATTTTATTTGCATTAATAACCAAGTAAGTCGGTTAATATTGAGGTGACCTGAGTGATAGAAATCTGGTTTTCAAATTCTTTCACTGTGCTGAACTGTATTAGAACATTGTTCAAAATTACAGAAACTCCCAGTTGCTGTATTCAGTTTTGAGCAACATTTTAAACTATATATATTTTAAGCCATATATTTAGATGGTTAAATTAATTATTTATCCTATCTAAAATTGAACAAATTTCAAATGAAACCGGACTTGTTTGTACCTTTCTCAGGTGCCAAAATGGAGAAATGAAAACCTATTTTGCATTTCATCCTCAGGACCTCTCAAATGTTGATGCCATAATGATTCAAATAACATACAGACTTTGCTGACTGACAGCTTGAACAGTTAAAGCCATTTGCAGTTTCTAATGAGTGGTATAATGCCTGTTGAAGGATCACCTTTCAAAAGTAACAGAAATTGAGTGAAGCATCTGCCAGTTTTTGTAAATAATATTCATAACATTTCTGTTCTAGTCTCTCCCTTCTTGTATTTTCTATCTTGTGAATAGTTACTGATCCTTTTACTATGACTGACAGCTCATGCTCTAGAAACCCATCTCCTATACTGTCAAGTTGAAATATCTCCAACACCTAGAGCTCAAAGTCACAGTTAGGACCATTATTTTACAGAAATATTTGTCTAAGTCGACATCTATTCTTGAAACTCCCATTCTCTGCAAGGTCTGCACATCAATGCCCCTTTTTGTGTGTTAATCTTTCTAGAATTATTATCATGCAATCCAATTTAGCTATCTAAAGTTTAATTAAAATTATTCTGTTCCTTCTTAACATCCTGTTTCTAATTCACAGTCCAGCCAAATGTCCATTATGGAAGTATGATTTCCACTCCATTTATTCTTCACACATTTGCCAGCTCATTTCTTGCTCTGTTCTTGACCCTAAGGGTTTCTGTTTTACCTTTGTTTGATCCTTATATAAGGGAAAACAATTTCCATTTTAAGACTAGCAATTTCAGTGCTTTACTAAATGGCTTAAGTAACCTACCACTTGAATCCCACAGATGTTATGCTTTTCACTTTGCACTAGCTATGCAATTGTTGACATGATCAGATCTCTGCATTTTACCAGATCACACTGCTATGTCATTGGCACACATGCAAGACAACTGGATAGGTTTATACACATGCTTGTTCTGAATAATGAAACTACTGTCATTCCAAACTGATAGCAACCACTCGATACATCTAAACAATGCATAATATTTGCCATTCTCACTTTATGTTCCAACAGCCTGCAATTGGGAGGCACGGTAGCACAGTGGTTAGCACTGCTGCCTCACAGCGACAGAGACCCGGGTTCAGGCAACTGTCTGTGTGGAGTTTGCACATTCTCCCCATGTCTGCATGGGTTTCCTCCGGGTGCTCCGGTTTCGTCCCAAGTCCAAAAATGTGCAGGTTAGGTGAATTGGCCATGCAAAATTGCCCCATAGTGTTGGGTGAAGGGGTAAATGTAGGGGACTGGGTCTGGGTGGGTTGCTCTTTGGAGGGTCGGTGTGGACTTGTTGGGCCAAAGGGCCTGTTTCCACTCTAAGTAATCTAATCTAATTTTTAACTACAAACTCTTCCCCTTATTTATTTAAAATGCCCTTCTCTCATCCTTGCTAAGTCTCGGTCTTCCTGCTTCTTTCTCACCTACAGTGTAGTCCAAGGATTTGAGTCTAACACAGGGCTGTTCTATTTTCTAATCTCTAAGTATCTCTTGTCCAGCAAAACACAGCTGTGCAGTAGTGTGCTGCCTCATTACTTTTCCAAGCATCCATTATCATATCCCTCTAAACCCGTCAGAAACAATTTACACTGAGAAACTCAACTCAGTGTTACTATGGAGAGCTACAATAATAGCATGTGCGTGGACACTGAAATAACTTTTACCTTAATATTAAAGACTTGTGGTATTGGTGCTTGTTTGTACAACTCCAACTGATCCTTTGTAGAAGAGGTCCACAGAGTTAGCAGGTTCAGCTTCTGTTGAAACCGTGTAAAGTCCTTCAATAACTCTTCTATTTCGTTTTGTTTATCAGGCAAATTCCTTGACACCTATGAAATAAAAAAACACAGGAAAACCAAAGCTGATTCAGATCAGTATTTTTAACTCTTAGTATAATTTAATGGAACATTTACTTTGCAGTTGCATTTCAGAACTAGAAGGATTTTTTTGCTGAAAGTTTATGTTGCATTGAAATAATCAGTTCTTCTCCATTTCTTTTATATGCATGTTCCAGCTTGCATTAATGGAATATTACCTTCAGCCTGTCTGAGTACAATGTATTAATGATAAATCCAGCCATCCTAATCTCTGATGATGAGCCATTTACAGGAGACAATAAATCTAAAACATCAGGAGGAGACCTCAGAAATAACTGTTTCCATGGCAACGGCTGCTGCTGAGGTGCAGCAAAATTTGACGAACTGGTGATGTTGAACTGGCTGAATGCCTATGAGACCCAACATTTCTGAACTGTTTTATTTACCACATATAGAACACAACAGGCAAATGTACAATGCTAACTGGCAAGTGTGAACCTTTTCAGTCTAAAACCCTGTGACTACAGGTCCTAACCCGGATTGCCATGGCTCAGGCAGCACATCTACCTGTGATAGAAGGTTTTGAGTTTAAGTCCCACTTCAGAATCTTGAGCAACAAAGGAGTGCTGGACTATCAGATGAGATGTTAAACCAAAGGTTCATTTGCATCTCACATGCAACCTTTTTGTAGCCTTGACCTGACTGACCACACCATTTGCCTTCAGTGCTTCTCTCAGACATCCAGCTGAGTGGGACTATGCTCACCCGACTCTATTCTTATCCAATGAGTCATAGATAATGAATCAACTGCAATGGTTTCTCTCTCTTTCTGCTCCTGCATCTGCAGTGTCCCAGAAGGAGCTATGTTGTAGAGTCATAAACTATTACAGCACGGAAAGGGGCCATTTGGTCCACCATGCTCATATTGGTTCATCATGCACCTTTCTGTTCTAACTGTAATTCCCAGAAGTTGGCTGGTGGTCTTTTTATGCTATGGCATTTCAATTATTCATCCAAATACATCTTTAATGTTGTGATGGTTCCCACCTGTACACTCATAGGTGCTGAGTTCCAGATACACACCATGCTTTGGGTTACAACTCATCCTAAAATACCTTCCAAGTATTTTACCCACTACTTTAAATCAAAGGTTCCTGGTTATTGACCCCTCTAGTAAGGAGAAAGGATTCTTCAAATCTAACCCATTTATGCGCCTCATAATTTTATCACCTCAACCAGGTTTCACCTTATCTGCTGTGAAGAAAACTTGAACTCACAACCTTCTGTCTTAGGTGGGTGTGCTGTCTGAGACATAGCTATCCTGCATAGCCCAGGCAATAAGCTAGTGAATTGCCTCTCCATCCTCTTCAGTTCAATCACATCTTTCTTAGCGAGTGGCAGCCAGAATGACACACATTACAGCTGTTTCTCCTTATCCAAAAACACAGCATTGGCTTCCAATGCATATGCTGAAAAAAAAAATGCAGCTCGACCTGAACAACACCTTTTCCGAATCCTCTGCTGTCTCTGAATTTCTTCCCTAAACTTCTTTGTAAACAATCCAGAGCAAGGGATAGTAAGCTTGGGATCCATTGCTGTCCTTGGCTCAGGGCTCCTGTTCTGGACCATGGCTTGAGAACAGCAGTCCCACACAGTCCTGGCAAAGTGGCCCAGCTCCTGGCCCAAGTACAGCAGGCCGCCTAAAGCCCCAGGCCTGACTATTGGGCCTTGAAGTACCCCCTGTGCCGGACCCGGAAAAGATTCAATTACACTGTTTCAAAGTTCTTCCCTGTGCCCTGGTCAACTTTTATCCTTTGACCAACATGATTAAAAGCGGACTATAGTTGGTAATTTTCTCATTGCTATTGCTGGAACCTTGTCATATACAAAGTGGCTGGCACATTTACTCCATTATAACAAACTACTTCAGTTACTGTAAAGTGTTCTGCAATATCCCAAGGTCAATAAACTTGCTCATTAAATGCATTTTTTTCTTAGCTTGATGTGTTCAGCAATACTTTTTCTGTCATGATGTATTTTATTTAACGCAAGAAAAAAAACTTGTAACCAAGTTGAAGCTTATAAAAATAAAGATTTGCTATACTATGTTGACAATGGTTGAACCATCCATAACCGAAAAGTCCTCTTGACACCTATCAATTATAATCAGGAAAGCTTTTTCAATGACTGGTTGGGAGATGTTCCTCTTAGGCTTAAATTGAAAACCACAGCAGGTACAAGGCTGCATCCAGCAAGAAAAACTTGGTCAAAATTCCTTCCTCCACTTTGCATCCCTATACCTAGGCATACAGTTCAAATAATAAAACCAAGCCAACATTCTTATGCGTTTTCACAAAATTTCATTAATATCTATTGAAGTTTTGTTTTAAAATTACGTACGGTTGTGGTAATTAATGTTTGAAACCACAGTCATTGTTGTAATATTGGTAATCTGAATTGCAAACATATTATGGTTAATTCTTGAACATAGAACATAGAAAAATACAGCGCAGTACAGGCCCTTTGGCCCTCAATGTTGCGCCGATCCAAGCCCACCTAACCTACACTAGGCCACTATCCT
>NC_057721.1:24453694-24523276 GCF_004010195.1 Chiloscyllium plagiosum | reverse complement strand
AAGTGAATCACCTCACACTTAGTTACATTGAACTCCATTTGCCACCTTTCTGCCCAGTTCTGCAGCTTATCTATATCCCGCTGTAACCTGATACATCCTTCCTCACTGTCAACAACTCCACCGACTTTTGTATCATCTGCAAACTTGCTCACCCAACCTTCTAGCCCCTCCTCCAGGTCATTTATAAAAATAACAAACAGCAATGGTCCCAAAACAGATCCTTGCGGAACACCGCTAGTAACTGCACTCCAAGATGAACCTTTACCATCAACTACTACCCTCTGTCTTCTTCCAGCCAGCCAATTCCTAATCCAAACCTCCAACTCATCCTCAATGCCATACCTCCGTATTTTTTGCAGTAGCCTACCAATTCTCTGCCACCAATCCTTCTTATTAGTATTAGTTGAGCTCCTGATACCAAAAGTGGGAAGGATATCCATGTGATGTATTCAGGAGAAGATAGATTTGGTCTAGATGAAGCAGTCAAGGTTTACCACATATTATGTAGTAGCTGGTGACATTAATCAAAGATATATGGTTGCCTCTTGTGAGACATCAGCCTCAACTTAGAGTGAACAAGAAGTACAATCACTGATGTACTCACAACACATGGAGAATTCCCACGGAAGAATTCTTGAGGGCACAACAGCTTCACACAGAGAACAAAAGAGTGGTTAGCTCCTCCTAGAAACAGTCTTTTGTAGCCTGATGGATGGAATTTATCTTACGATATCACTTAATTCTTTCAGGTTACTAACTGTCTTCTGTAACAATATTGACATGCAAGGACATAATGCCTATAGTTAAAACTAGTCACTGCAAATGTATACTTTGAGAACGAAAAGTTCTGGTTAGATTTGACAATAAAAGGTAGTTAAACTAACTGTATGCTGACTGCAAATTACAATTACAAATAAATACAAATAAGCTACACAATCAGAATAGGTTCACAGTGAGGTTTCAGCTTTTCTAACTGATAAGGAGAATAAGGCCTCAAAAGAGGATCAGAGATGAAGTATAGTTCTGACCAGATATAACATCCACTACACAATCAGAGAATACCAACATTGAAGAAAGAGACTATTTGGCCTATCGAGTCTGCACCAACCCTCTGAAGAGCATCCCACCCAGGCCACTCACCCAACACATCCCTGCAACCTTTGTGCCTAATCTGTACATCCATGGACACTATAGGACAATGTTAGCATGGCTAAATCGGCTAACCTACACATCTTTGGACTGTGGGTGGAAACTGGAGTACCTGAAGGAAATCCACGCAGACACAAAGAGAATATGCAAACTCCACACAGACAGCTCACCCAGGAATGGGTACCTGGCGCTGGGAGGTAGCAGTGCTAACCAATATCCAAATGATGCTTTTGACATTTCAGTTGAAAAGTTTGATTCAAAGATGTTTCCTGAATTATAATGTTAACATCACTGGAAAACAAAGCCACAGTTGCATCCATATCTAGACTTTCCTGGTAAAGTTATAAATGCTTTATTTTAAAGATGGTTCCTGTACAGACATATCCCTACTGAGCTGTAGCCATCCATTCTACTCCTGTACTTTTCTCTTCTGGTCCCACAGTATATAATTGTCAGCTTATTCCACAACTTAAGGCTGCCTGTTCATTTCCATCCTTTGCACTTCATGCTCTAGCTTTTATTGGCTATATTCTTTGATTGCTGCATCAGGGTGTTACTCTGCTTTATGATGCTCTTCTGTTTAATTGGCATAACTGCACTTCTGTCGAGTTTTTCAAATTTAAGTTAGGAGACAAGAGTCTATTTTGGCTTTCTCCTTGTTAATCCCTAGGCCCCCTGCACTGAAATTCACAACTCTTTTTAATCTTAATGCTTATAATTGAACTCACCCAAAACTTTGCAGTCCATGTCTTTTATGGGGTCTAAATCTGGCATTGGGTGGGGGAATGGGAGTCACTTCTGCTGGGGAATGAATCAGCTTTGCTCAAGAATCATGCAGTTCTCAGCTCATTATGTAGACATGCATTAGAAAGACAACAAAACTTAGTGAGTGGGTGGGCAAGAAGTTCTCAATCCAGCTGGGATCTTCCAGCATTCAAGGTACACATCCTTCCTCCTTCTGGGTGCTGCCTTTGGTCCACTCAGTAGTCCCTACACTATAACTTTATCATTGACGTTGATTTAAAACCATATAACTAGAAGGACAAGGAAGCAAGAGTGATGAGTCACTGGACCAGAAATGTTAACACTGCTTTCTTCCCACAGATGCTGCCAGAGCTGCTGAGTTTCTCCCGCAATTCCTGTTTTTTTTTCAGAATCCCAACTATTTAAATAGCACCACAGTCTTGCTTGTCTTAATGCCCTTCTCTACCACTTATTATCAGTTCCTCCAATTCCAGTTCTCTGTTCATCACCTCTCCATGCCAACATTGACAGATAGGTTTTCCTGGCGAGGTAAAACTTAGAAAGCTATTCTTTAAATTCTTCCTTTTTTTTTAATGGCCCTATTAAAATTTAACCTGGACAGGATTCATGCCACTTTCCTATCTTTTTCCTCCTTTGGCACAAAGTCCAAGTTTTGAAACCTTCTATGACATTGTTTTGCGTTTTTGCAGATAAATGCAAGTTGTTAATGACAGAGGCATTTGTTCTACTATGGCCAAGAAATGTCTTGAAGAAATGTATTTATATCTTTGACAGAGTTAATTATGTACATCAACAGCACGGTAACAGGCCCTTTGGTCCAACCAGTCCATGCCGAACATTATCCCAACCAAAACTTGTCCCACCTGCCTGCTCCTGGCCCATATCCCTCGAAACCTTTCCTATTGATGTCCTTATCTAAAATGTTGTAACCGTGCCCCGGTCCACCATTTCCTCAGGAAGCTCATTCCACATGCGAATCACCCTCCGGACAAAATAAAATTGCCCCTCATGTCTTTTTAAAATCTCTCACCTCTCACATTAAAAATATGCCTCCAGTCTTGCAATTCTCTATCCAGAGAAAAATTACCCACTTTTAACCCTATCTTTACCCCTCATGTTTTTATAAAGTTCTGTACGATCATCTCCCAACTTCCTACATTCTAGTGAACAAAGACCCAGTCTGTCCAGCCTTCATAACTCAAATCTCCCATGCTGAGTAACACCATACAGAAAAAAAATGTTTAAGCATATGTTCCCAAGTACTTAAAAGTGAGCCATATAAATATATATTGATGCCTTAGAGATTACTCTAGTTGCTATATTTTTTACGAGAAGTCCTCTTGGTGTCTTGCTTTTTTTCATAAACATTTTGTAACTAACTTCACCTCTGATTTCACTCCAACAACACTATGAGGGAGCAGTGTTCACTACTCACCTATTTTAAAATCGGAATATGGTTATCTGCTTCCAGGCATTTTAACCAAAGGCTTTTAAGTCAAGCAGTGACCAAAGAAAATGACTAAGTACTGATGAGCATACAAATAGCTTTGGTTATAATTCTGAGAATAATCACTCCTGCTTACTGGAATATAATTTCTACTTAATACTGCACTCCCAACCATCCAATATTTCTATGTAGACAACATAGAGGAGACATCATTCCACAAGCTATACAGACAGAATAGTGTTATGAACATGCTATTTGACATAATTATTTTGAAGGATTCATGTTAAAGGATGAATTGCAATAGTAGTTCATTTGGATACCTGAACCTTTGTTTGATTTTAAATGGGTCACTTGAAAGACTTATTTTAAAAAAGATACTCCGCAGACGCCAAATACATTCAGCTAATTGTTTGGATGCACGTACTAGAAATCCCATGCTCAGATTTACAGTTTTACTTTGGATATCGATTGGGTTTCAATTGGGATATAGCTGCCACAGACTATATCCTCTGGCTTTCTGAGAAACCCTTTTGGAGAGTCCAACATGAAGCCTGAAAAACTGATGTAGTTGTCCTCCTGAAAAAAGCCTTTGAATTCTCTGCAATGTTCCCTGTGACAATTCCTGTGTTTAGTGACGCCTCTCTATTAGTGCCAGGATGCTGAATGAATGTCACCTTGCACATTTCATAGTGTTTTTTTTTCCCTTACAAGACTAATTATTGACTAAAATGTTCATTCTTGTTTTCTTCTTGATATTTGGTGTACTTGTGTTATTTAGAAAGTTGAGTATTTATACATTCCTTTTGAAAACTGTATTTCAACTTAAATCTTTGCATGAAAGGTCCTGCTTTTACAACAAATCAATAGTTTTGTTATTTACTAAAGAAGCCTGGGCATTTAAAACACTCATCCTAATAGAGCCAAAATACTATAATTACTCATTTTGCTCACTGGTGGAGCATTTCAATTTATGTTGTGACCAGTGAAGTGCTGGGACTAGACAGTGGCAGTGCACTGTACAGCCTAAGTCATTAAAACAGACAGAGAGAGGAAAGAACTGCAATCCTTCCGATCCAAATGTCACATCATTAACCTTACAAATGCCGATGGTTAATCATAAATGTCTATTATAATCCAGACAACAGCAAATAGCTGATTTGGTTTCATTGGTACTGCTTTTGCTTCTGAGTCAATACATCACAAATAAAAGTCTCATTTTAGGATTCTCACATGAAAGCCAGACCAACTATCCAGTACTAAGTGAGTGACATGGTGGCTATGTTGTTGTCCTTTGGATTATACATGAAGTTAAGGTCTTGCCCACTTTTATGATGTTCAAACAGTATTAAGATGCTCAATCAGAGCAATCAAAGTGGATTCATTGTCTTTTCACCAAATAGAATTGTGAAAGCAACACTGGAGCTATTTTCCCCAACATTATTACAATAATTAATTATATTATAGAATCACTACAGTGTTGAAACAGGCCATTTGACTTAACAAGTCCACACCGACATTCTAAAGAGTAGCCCACCCAGACACATTCTCCTACCCTATTGCTCTGCATTTCCCCTGACTAATGCCCCTAGCCCCTGAACACTATGGACAATTTCACATGGCTAATTCACCTAACTTGCACATCTTTGGACTGCAGGAGGGAACCAGAGCACTCAGAGAGAACACACTCAGACATGGGGAGAATGTGCAAACTCCACACAGACAGTTGCTTGAGGCTGGAATCAAACCAGGGTAAGCTCAGAAATGTTTCTCAGAAATGTTATACCAGTACCATAGAAAGTAAAGTCATTTTGTAAGATGTATTTTGAAAGGACATATAATTATTGGACTCCAACTAAATTTTCTGGATATCATAGCTACTATTGGATTGGTACTAATTTTTCATCCTAAGATAAACAAGTGCCCAGTGCACCAGAGAGAATAAATGTGTTTGGTCTGGGGATTAGATGATTGACCAAAAAGGTAGAATATAGATCGGTATTTCACAAGTATCACTTGCTACCATCTGACTGTGAAGCGCCACTTATAGTCACCCTGAATAAGCATGCAGAACAGAACAAGTATGCTTGAAGTTGGGTGGAAATCAATGCAATTGTGAAGAAACATAATTTGGATAAGTGACAGGAATACACCAGTCAAATCAAAGGAAATTTCAAACAGAATCTATCACCACAAGCTGGGACCATACAGAAAACATTTCAATCAGTAGTATCAGGTACACAGAAATCGAAAACTCTCTCTACGTTTTGCAGCTGCTTAACTCATGCTGTGTTCCACTTGAGAATAGATTGCATTTGACACAAGTAGTGCATATTATCAGACTTTAAGTGACTTGACCATGAAAGAAAAAAAAAGGTTATATCAGCAGTAGAGATAATGTACTCACTTAAGAAAGAAATGTTGATAAAAATGGGTTTTGAACCCTCCAGAGCCCAAATACTGGATATTTGATTGCCAAAGTAAACTTCAGAGAGAAAGGTTCGTCAGAAAACAGAGGTGATTCTGAAAATTGCCAGGTTGACTAAAGAAGTAAGGCATGGATATATTGGAGAGAAAAAAAAATCAGGGGAAATAGGTGTTTGGTTCAGGCAAAGATAGACCATTATAACATAGCTGAGCAAGTTAACTTAGGAGCTTGAGCCACTCAAAAGTAGCAAATGGAACCATACACAAATTGGGATGTGAGGGCAACTGAAGCAAACAAATCTTTGGCTTGACATTTGGCAAATTAAAGATAATTAGCTTGAAGAATATTATTCTCACAACAGATTGATTTTTATGTTTTGTGTACTTTACTAATATCCTTTTAATTAAAGGCCAAACAAAGTTATTACATTCAATACTCCATCCAGTGCAGACTATCTACAAGTTCTAGTGTACAATATTAGCATTAACTTGTGTACAATATTAGCATTAACTTGTGTGCATTCTATTTCTGTCAATTGTAGGGTAATGTCTGCATCAGATATTATTGAGCTTGCAATTGTAAGACATATTAACTTGCCAGTACAATGGAAAAGAGAGATTTTCAAGGCAAGTTACTTCTGTACTGTTTTAATGTTTTTTAAAAAAATTGGAATCTGTGATGAAAGGTGGCAAAAAAGTTGGTGTCAGTCGTTAAACTAGCCACTGGAAAATTAAAACCAATTAAAAGCTGGTATAGCCAATTTAGCAAATAAAGGTTTGTGGGAAGGAACAAAATGCTCCTTATGAGTGACAGAATAGCCACTTTTAATATCCAGGATCAGAAATAGCTGATCAGTGGAATGTAAATGTATTGGGCTGATCTTGCGCAGGAAAATATGTGAGAGCAAGAGAGTAAATGTTTTGATGTAGCTCGTTAGTCAGAGCGCATTAACTTGGAGAACCTTCCAAGGGCAATACTTGACTGTACACAAAAGTAAAAACTGAATCTGGAAAAGATTTTTTTATTAAATTTGAAATACACAGGGTATTTGTCATGATTCTCAGAGGATACAGTTTATCTTACGACAGTTGAAGTACACACAGTCCATCTTCCATATTCTTCTACTCTGATAATCTTTTAGATATTGGATACATCTCAGACAGACTCTTAGAGATTTCTGCTGTCATGCTGCATGGCTATAGTAAATATTATCAGACAGATCAAAATGATACTTTTTATTTATTAGTGAAATGTGAATGACGATGGCTGGGTTAGCATTCTTTGTCCATTCCTAATAGCCCTGCATTTTTGGATCTCTGCAGTCCTTGGCATGTAAGGACACCTGGTGCCGTTTTTCTGCAATTGGCAAGAAGAGTACAGTTCTAACAATACCCAAAGTAGATACCATCCAAAACAAAGCAGCCCATTTGTTTGGCACCCTGTCTAGCATTGAAACACAGTGGCATCTATGTGTCTCAACTAGAAGATGCACTGCAGTCATTCATGAGGGCACCTTTAACAGCATCTTCTTAACTCATGACCTTGATAATATACAAGGACAAGGGCAGCGGATACATGTGAACACCACCATCTGCAAGTTCTCCTGTAAGCCATCCACCGTCCTTTTGGATGGTATCTACTTTGGGGGTATTGTTAGAACTGTACTCTTCTTGCCAATTGCAGAAAATTCCAACTGATTCGTGCCTTATATATGCTTTACAGAGACAGGCAGTCAGTTAATCATTACAGAATTCCTAGCCTCTGACCTGGTCCTGGCCACATCATTTACAGGTTGCTCCAGCTCAATTTCTGGTCAAAGGAAACCCCCCAAGATGGTGATAACAGAGAATTCAATAATAATACCAGTGAAGTTCAGGGCAATAGTTAGGTTGTCTCTTGTTGGAGATGGTCATTGCCTGGGACTTATGTGGTACAAATTTTACTTGCCACTTATCAGGCCAAACCTGGATGTGATCATGGTCTCGCTGCAATTCGCTACAGCCAGCTTCATTATCGGATAAACTGCGAATGGTGCTGAATATTGTGCAATCATCAGCAAACATCCCCATTTCTGATCTAATGATTAGAGGGTAGGTCAATGAAAATGGTTGGCCAAGAACGTTACCCTGAAGAACTCCTGCAGAGATGTCCTGGAGCTCAGATAACTAATCTCTGACAACCACAATGATTATCATTTGTGCCAGGTAGGACCTCAGTCAGTAGAGAATTTTCTGCTGATTCCCACTGACTTCAGTTTTGCTAGAGCTCCTTGATGCCATACTTAGTGAATTGCTGACTTAATGGACCAGCAAAGAGTTTCTTTACTGGGAGTAAGGAGAACTAGGCACTTACCTCACTAAATTAAAAGGCAGAGCCTCAAAGGTTATAATCTTCTAATTATTCCACATGCAAACTGGCACAGGATACATAAAATTAGAGAACGAATGCATCGTTAAAAGACTTATTGCAGAGAATTGGAATCATTTCATGGGCCATTGGTACAGGGGAAAGTGGGGGGCTGCACTACTTGGACAGTTTAAACATGAAGCATGTTGGGCCAATGTTCTGGCAAGCCATATAATTAGGGAAACAGAGAGAATCAAATGTGGAGAGATACGGAGTACAATCAAGATGAGAGGGATAAATATTAACCTGGGATAGGAGTTTTATAGAATGGCAGGAAAGGGCTGAGACAAAACTAGGAATACCAAACAATTAGGACCAGGATAGAATCTTATATGAGTCAAGATTAGAGTGGTGCTGGAAATGCACTGTAGGTCAGGCAGCATCCGAGGAACAGGAAAATCAATGTTTCGGGTAGGAGCCCTTGATCAGGAATGAGGCTGGAAGCCTCGAGATTAGGGAGATAAATGGGAGAGGGTGGAGCTGGGAGAAGGAGCTGGGAGTTCATTAGGTGGATGGAGGAAGAGGTAATGGTGATAGATCGGAGAGGAGGGTGGAGCAGATTGGTGGGAAGGAAGATTGGCAGGTGGGACAGATCATGAGGCACCCTCCTCTCTGATCTATCACCATCTTCTGCCAATAAATGATTCATCAAAGAGGCAAGTCTTCAGCCAATTCAATTTACTTCATGTGATAGCTAGAAAGAACTGGAGGCACTGGATACTGCAAATGTTATGAGCCCTGTCAACATTCCAGCAATAATACTGAAGACTTGTGCTCCAAAACTTGCTGTGCCGTGAACCAAGTCAGTACAGCTACTACACTGGCATTTAGCTGACAAGTTGGAAAATTGCCCAGGTATGTCCTGTAAACAAAAAGCAGGACAAATTCAACCTGGCAAACTACACCCCTTCAGTCTCCTCTCAATCATCAGCAAAACGGTGCAGTAGGATTGCTTCAGTCGCACAATGCATTGTGGTGACATCTTGTTTGCACTTTGCAATTTGATGTCCTTATTTAAGGAAGGATGCATCAAAAGGTTTTTCAAAAAATTCATTCACAGGATGAGGACATCACTTGCTAGGCCAGCATTTATTGTCCATCCCAACTGCCCAGGAGGACAGTTAAGAGTGGGTTTGGAGTCACATGAAGGCCAGACCAGCTGAGGATGGCAGTTTCATTCCCAAAAGGACATTAATGAACCAGTTGGGTCCAGAGGAGGTTTATTACATTTATACATAGTAACATAGGAGTAGAGAAACTTGCAGTAGGAATAGGCCATTCAATCTTTTGAGTGTGCTCTGTCAGTCTCTACAACTGTGACTGATCATCTAAATCAGTACCCTTTTCCTGCTTTCTCTCCAAACCCTTTGATCCCTTTAGCCCTAGAACTATATCTAACTTCTTCTTTGAAACATTCAATGGTTTGGCCTCAACTACTTCCGCTGACAAAGAATTCCACAGGCTCACTACTATCTGGATGAAGCAATTTCTCATCTCAGTCCTAAATGGCCACCATGTATGCTTAGACTTTGACTCCTGGTTCTGAAGTTCCCTGCCATCAGAAACATCCTTCCTGCATTTAACCTGTCTAGTCCTGTCAGGATTTTGTAGGTTTCTATAAGAGACACCCCTCATTCTTCTGAACTCAAGTGAGTACAGTCCTAAGTGATTCAGTCTCTTTATAGGTCAGTCCTGCCATCCCAGGAATCAGTTTGTTGACTCCCTCTACAGACAGAACATCCTTTTACAGATAAGGAGGTGAATACTGCATAAGACACTCCAGGTGTGATCTCACTCCAGTCCTGTACAAGTGCAGCAAGGCATGTATGATCCTGCCTATGAATCCATTTGCTATGATGGCTAACATGCCATTCACCTTCTTCACCACCTGCTGTACTTACATACTTATCTTCAGTGCATGGTGGACAAGCACATCCAGGTCGCACTCCACCTCCCTCTTTCTCAATTCATTTTGCTACCAAAGTGGCTAACCTTACATTTGTGCACATTATACATTATCTGCCATGCATTGTCAACTCACACTAACTGAACTTGCCCAAATCACATTTAAGCATCTCTGCATCCTCCTCACAGCTCCCCCTACCAAACAACATTGTGTCTTAACAAATTTGAGGATGTTACATTTAGTTCCCTCATCAACACAAATAATAAATACTGTGAATACCTAGGGTCTAAGCATTGATCCCTGCAATATCCCAGTCATCACCAACTACCATTTAGAAAAAGATTGTTTATTCGTACTCTTTGTTTTCCGTCTGTAAACCAGTTCTCTACATGTCAGTACACCAACTTCAGTCCTACGCACTTTCATTAATTTAGTCTCTTTTGTGGGACCTTAATGAAGTTCTGAAAGTCCAAGTAAACCACTTTAAATGGAATAAGCAAATTGTCTTATGATGATAAGTTGGACAGGCTGGGCTTCTTTCCACTGGAGTTTAAGAGATTAAAAGTTGACTTGAGTATATGAACATGAATGGTCTTGACAAGGTGGAAAGGGTGTTCCTCTTGTAAATTGGTCAGAACTAGGGGACATTGTTTTAAAATTACTGTTCATTCTTTCAGTAGACAGAAGGATTTTATTCTCTCAGAGGATTGTGCAACTTTGCAACTCTGCCTCAGAATGTTGTGAAGGCTGGGGGGGACATTGAATATTTTTATGGCAGAAGTGGACAGGTTCTTGTTGGGTGAGGGAATCAAGTGTTATCATGGATAGATTGGAATGCGAAAGTTGGAACAAAAACAGATCAGTCACTATCTTACTGAGTGGTGAAGCAGGGTCAATGCAGGGTAATTCATTTGCTTGTATGTGTGTGTCATGGGCAGTGACTCTTACTTCACATTTTGGAGTTTTACTCTTTTCAATTTTGGGGCCATGGCTTTAAGGAACCGAGTTTTCTTGGTGGATGCCAAACTAAGCATCAATGAGCAGTTTGCTCCTTTATAGGTGCTGCTTGAGAGCTCTATTGATGAACGAGTTCAGCACTTTGCTGATGGCTGATGAGTGACAGTAGGCCGATAACTGGCGGTGTTGAAGTTCTCATATTGCACAGACAACATGCAATTATACAGTTACCTGAGATCCAGAAAAGTAAGACTGAAGCAAAGTATTTCAGCTACATTCATATGTAGGTTGGAGGGATTCAATTGGAGAATCCAAGTGGAACAAGTAACCATACAACCAGAAAGGCATAAGACCATAAGACATAGGAGTGGAAGTAAGGCCATTTGGCCCATCGAGTCCACTCCGCCATTCAATCATGGCTGATGGGCATTTCAACTCCACTTACCCGCATTCGCCCCGTAGCCCTTAATTCCTGACCTAAGCGCTCTGCATGTTCATCAACTTGGCAGTTCATGTAACCATCTAGCTAAAGGAGTTGATCTAACCTGTGGTACACTGGTTAGTAATGTTCAATCACATTGCACTCAGGGAGAACTTACTAATTGCTTACAACAGTGACTTGATGTAGGAGACAGAGGGTGGTGGTAGACAGTTATTTTTCTGACTGGAAGCCTGTGACCACAGGGATCACTGCTGGGTCTACTGTTATTTGTCATTTATATAAATGATTTGAATGAGAATATAGGAAGCATGGTTAGTAAATTTGCAGATGATACCAACATTGATGGTATAGTAGACAGTGAAGGTTATTTAAGATTATAAAGGGATCTGGATCAATTGGGCCAATAGGTTAAGGAGTGCCAGATGGAGTTTAATTTGGATAAATGAGAGGTATAGCAATTTGGTAAGACAAACAAGGGCAGGACTTATACAGTGAACAAGTGTGCTGTCAAACAGAGACACCTAGAGGTTCAGGTACATAGTTCCTTAAAAGTTGCTTACAGGTAGACAAGGTGGTTAAGATTTTGGATTAGTGGTGTTGGAAGAGCACAGCAGTTCAGGCAGCATCCGAGGAGCAGTGAAATCGACGTTTCAGGCAAAAGCCATTCATCAGAAATAAAGGCAGACAGCCTGAAGCGTGCAGAGATAAGCTACAGGAGGGTGGGGGTGGGGAGGAAGGACTCGGCAGAGTGGGAGGGGGGGTTGAAATGTTGGGCCACAGGACGGTGTGGTTGATTGGTGCGGGTGTCCCGGAGATGTTCCCTAAAGCGCTCTGCTAGGAGGTGTCAAGTCTCCCCAATGTAGAGGAGACCGCATCGGGAGCAACGGATGCAATAAACGATATTAGTGGATATGCAGGTAAAACTTTGATGGATGTGGAAGGCTCCTTAGGGCCTTGGATGGAGGTGAGGGAGGAGGTGTGGGCGCAGGTTTTGCAGTTCCTCCTCAAATGCTGCCTGAACTGCTGTGCTCTTCCAGCACCACTAATCCAAAATCTGGTTTCCAGCATCTGCAGTCATTGTTTTTACCATGGTGGTTAAGAGTCTAGATTAGAGTGGTGCTGGAAAAGCGCAGCAGGTCAGGCAGCATCCGAGGAGCAGGAAAATCGACATTTCAGGGAAAAGCCCTTCAGCAGGAATGAAACGTCGATTTTCCTGCTCCTCAGATGCTTTTCCAGCACCACTCTAGTCTTGACTCTGACCTGAATCAGCATCTGCAGTCCTCACTTTCGCCAGGATGGTTAAGTAGCCATTTGGCATGCTTGCCCTCATTGTTCAGGCCAGTGAGTATACGAGTTGGAATGTCATGCTGCGGTTGCAAAGGATGTTGGTGAGGCCACTTTTGGAGTACTGCATACAATTCTGTTTGTCCTGCTATAGGAAGGATATTATTAAATTAGAAAGAGTTCAGAAAAAGATTTACAAGGATGTTACTGGGATTGGAGGAGTTGAGTTATAAGAAGCAGCAGGATAGGCTGGAATTTTTTTTTTACCGGAGTGCAGGAGGTTGAGGGGTGACCATATTGATGTTTATAAAATTTTGAGGGGTTTCGATAAAGTGAATAGCAAAGCTCTTTTCCCTAGGGTGGGGGTGTTCAAAACTACACAGCATAATTTTAAGGTAAGAGGCAAAAGATTTAAAAGTGATTGAAGAGGCAACCTTTTCACATTGAGGATGGTTCGTATGTGGAATAATGAAGAAAGTGACAGATGCAGTTACAGTTGCAACATTTAAAAGACATTTGGACAGGTACATGAATGGAAAGGTTTAGATGAATAGGGGCCAATCACAATCAAATGGGACTAGTTTTGTTTGGGAAACTTGGTCAGCATGGATGAGTTGGACCAATCGGCCTGTTTCCGTGCTGTATAACTCTATGACTATGTCTCTGGTGATGCACATAAAGATGTGATTGCATAAATTAGGGAAATATTTCCAAACACCAACACATGCATCTTGATATAAACATATGGTAGGGTTATTAAATAGTGGATATTACAAGTAGTCACCCTGGCTCAAGTTCTACAAGTTTTTATCCACACAGGATATCTCCATTGTTAACTTCTGAGTAAGGAGGGATGAAATGCCTCCTCTTGTTTATCTCGCCATGCCTCAGTTCATTGAAACAACAATCCTTGACATTGTGGTGTTTTTCTCCAAGACTAAAGGAATTCCCTGTTTTAAATGGGTTTTAATTTAACTGGGATTTATTGAGTTAAAGAAAGAATGAGTTTATTAGTTACTAAATGCAAGATGATTAGAAATGAGAGGAGATCCCAAAAAGTTAAAAAGAAACGATATATAAATCAGTTTCTGAGTTCAGTGAAGGGTGATGTGATGATGTGATACTGCGATTGTTGTGCTGGGTGACACTCGTCGCACTGAAATTGGTTTGTGAGTATTGATTTTAAGATGGTTGGCTTTGTAGAAAGGCTTCCTGTTTCTTTTCAACTACAGTTTTGCTTGATTTTTGGCTTCCAGTAAAGAGAGACTTCCATTCTTTTTGCTAATAGTGCAGGGATAACTAATGGGCTTTTCTCAGCTAGACTCTAATAGGATACAGCTTCCCTTGCTCGGCAGACAAAGGTTAAAGCTATCTTCCAACTCTTGTGTATTCCTCAAAGGGGAAAACTAAAAATGCTTCTTGCCCAGACTCCTGTCGTTTTTGTCCCATGATTACAGTCTGAGATCATTCACATGGGGTAATGGGGCATTTGTTTTTTTTTAGTCCTTCACTCTTAATCTTCATCGACACTGGCCAGGTATGACATTCCAAGCTCTCCCTCTTTAAAAGCACAGTCCTTTCAGAAAATTATTGAACTACATTGTGTCAAATGTTCATTCTGAATCATTTTAGCTCTGTCTCTTTTTAAAAAATCATATATACTTTAAAGTTCAATGTCTGAGGGCGATCAGGAGTTACAATGGATGTTCATGACACTGACAATGAACCAGGGATGTCAATGTCTTGATGATCTGAAAGGTGGGGCCTCAGTTAAACGGTGGGATAGAGCATCGGATGAAAATCGATCAGAATGACATCTTGGCAATTGGCTGAGATTGGACATTTAGCTACAGGAGTCTGAAGCCAAAGGAAGATTGATTTGTCAGCTGAGAAAGGGCAGTAGACATTGGAGGAGATTAGCTGGAGATTTGCTCGCTGTGTTTGATGTAAATTATTTTTCATGTCTGTAATTCATTTGTGAACACAAGGTCCCACCTAATAATTTGTTAATGTCTCTTCTACAACAAGGCCTCTGGTAATTTTATGGACAGCATTTTGTTTTCATATCAACAATAAAAAAAAACAAATAAGAGCAAAAGAAGTTCAGCTAAGGAAAATTAAGTCAGAATACTAATAAACTAAAATAAGAAAATACACTGCATTTTAAATAAAGCATGCAAAGTTTTTGCCTTTAAAATAAAGCAGGCAGACTCTTTTAGTTTATACCAGTTGAATCAGTTGGCTGCACAGTGCAAATCTGCCATAAATAATGCAAAAACTATAGGCTCAGAATTACATGCATCTTACATTGATTAAGGTATTTAAATTTTGTATAATTTGGCTGAGCAACAATATTTGACCTGAAAATGTGGGAGGATTACTGCGCTGAGCAAAACCAAACATCCAGCTCCTGCATTTCATGCCTGAATGGTGCAAAAAGAACTTTGGCTTCAAGCTAATAATATGGCCACATAAACCAGTAGGCCTAATTACAGATGGATGCAATCACGGACTATAATGACAAGATATCTTAGAAATTACATCATTCCATGCAATAAAGCATAATTTGATTCCCTTGCTGTGAAACAGTAGACCTAATCATGATTAAGTCGCATATGTTTAGCCTGACTGCAGTATGAAATTAATCCAGTCAGATCAAGGTAATAATCAGGGTATAGATTAACTGTGATTCAAAATAATCATTGCTATTAACTAAAAAATAAACTTCAGTAAATTGCCATGGTTTGCTGCATATACTTGAAGACTGGCTGTTTTCAATGTCTGATTGATTAGAAATCATGTTTTCATAGATTTTCCTTCAGTGTCATATTGATCTGCTAATAAGCACAAAGCAAGATATTTACACTCCTTACTCAAGACACATTCTCAAGATTATTCACATCAAAAATATATTTTTTTGATTTAAGTCGATTTCTGACAAAATGTAATTTCAGAGAGAAAAACAGGATTCGACCACAAATTAATCCATGTTGTCATTACACAACCTTTGTCTGAAGAATAAGGAAAGGCAAAAATATATCCTTTGTCAAGAAGAAATGAGTCAAACAAATGTGGGAAGATCTTTCAGAAAGGCTTTCAACTAAATAATATTCATTATCACTCAACAGTTCACTTTTCAGATGAGTGGGCACATTGCTACAGTGAGATGATCCAAGCTAACACTCTTATGTATATAAATAACAGCTGAAAAATACTGTCATCTCAAGGTGGCTATAAAATATTGCATGCTTCAAGGATTTTGAAAAATATTCACAGTTACTTGGAACTTTTTTTAATTACACTGGTAGTCACTAATCAGGCAGGGTAGGGTCCACATCAATTGTGGAAAGCCTGAGATAAGGGAGATGTAGGGATTCCCTGTGAGAGGACTGAGGAACAATCTGTTTGCCCTAGTCTATAAGGAAACCAATATGCAAAATTAATTTATCATTTCAACCATTTTCTGGGCCTGTTACTTCTCAAAGCTGGATTCCACTGGTGAGCCTTTCTGGGCTAATGGACACTGTAATGTTTTTGGAGCCTAAATGATGTCAGTAGATGCTGACATCTGAGTCTCAAAGATGTCACAGAATCCCTACAATGTGGAAACAGGCCATTTGGCCCAAAACGTCCTCACCGGCCTTCCCAAGAGCCTCCCAAGCAGACCCATCCCCCTACCCTTTTTTCCCTGTAACGTGGCCTTTCCCAAGGCTAAAGCATCTAACCTACACATCCTTGAACATGATGGGCAAGTTAGCATAGCCAGTCCACATAAATTGATGGATGTGGAAGGCTCCTTTGGGGCCCTGGATGGTGGTGAGGGAGGAGGCGTGGGCACAGGTTTTGCAATTCCTGCGGTGGCAGGGGAGGGTGCCAGGATGGGAGGGTGGTTTGTTGGGGGGGGGTGTGGACCTGACCAGGTAGTCACGGAGGGAACGGTCTTTGCAGAAAGTGGAAAGGGGTGGGGAGGGAAATATATCTCTGCTGGTGGGGTCCGTTTGGAGGTGGCGGAAATGTCAGCGGACGATGTGGTTAATGCGAAGGTTGGTAGAGTGGAAAGTGAGGACCAGGGGGCTCTGTCCTTGTTACGGTTGGAGGGGTGGGATCTGAGGGTGGAGGTGCGGGATGTGGATGAGATGCATTGGAGGGCATCTTCAACCACGTGAGAAGGGAAATTATGATCTCTAAAGGAGGAGGCCATCTGGTGTGTTCTGTGGTTGAACTGGTCCTCCTGGGAGCAGATATGGCGGAGACAGAGGAATTGGAAATACGTGTGGCATTTTTGCAGGAGGTGGGGTGGGAGGAGGTGTAATCCAGGTAGCTGTGGGAGTCGATGGGTTTGTAAAAACTGTCAGTGTCAAGTTGGTCCTCATTAATGGACCTGTCCTATTGTACTCCATGCTACCTTCGCCTCAGCTCCCCACCCCCATTTATCTCTCCACCCTAGATGCTTCCTGCCTCTATTCCTGATGAAGGGCTTTTGACCGAAACATCGATTTTCCTGCTCCGCGGATGCTGCCTGACCTGCTGTGCTTTTCCAGCACCACTCTGATCTAAACTCAGAATATTGTGGGTTCAAGTCTCCCAAGTTTGTTAACTAACAATGTAATACTGAGGGAATGCTTCCTTGTTAAAAGTGCTAGCTTATAAATGTGATACTAATATCCAGCTATTTCAGTAGCCTGGGTAAAAATAAAAATAAAGAGAGAAAAATCTCATCGAATTCAGTCTTCTTCTTTGAAACAGGCCCTCTTCAACATTTCTCTTTCAATTAGTATCAGATTAACCTCATCCTTTTTGCTGATTTGTTGGATCATGAACGAACAGCTGCTGTGTCTGTCTATGTAATAAGTCAATTCATTTTATAGTATCATTGCATGTTAGGTAGCTGGTAACAATGGCAATACTTTGTTATACAAGCCAAGCTTTTTTCAATTAATGTATATTCATAAACCTCTCACAAGCCAAGCACTAATAAATACAACCCAATAAAACAGCTTAAAGATCTGATAAAATAGATTCACAACGAGCTGACACACTGACTTGCATAAAAATCTTCATATTCAATGTATTAAAGTTAAATTAGCTGCAATAAACAGAAAAGGTAGTTAGTTGCAGCTTTATATGATTAAAAAAAAGCCTTGTCGCTATTTCAACTGGATCAACTGGTCTCTCATGTTAATCATGGCTTGATTAGAAGCACATTTGCCTCTGAGGTTCTGTTTCAAGACTCACCCCAGGGCTTGAGTGCAAAGAGCAAGACGGAAGGAGTATGACACAGCCAGAGGTCATCTTTCAAACCAGATCTTAAAACTAAAACCCCATCTGCATGCTTAGGGCAGGTAAGGCTCCAGGACATTATTTCATAGAACAGGGAAGCTATCCTGACATCCTGGCTAATATTTGTCCATTAATCAATATGTGGCAATGACGGATTTTGTAGGAGACTGCTAAGTGCAAATGAGTTGCCATATTTCCTTAGGTAACATGGTGGTGACATTTCAAAAAATATTTCATTGGCTGTAAAGCACCTCAGAGGTGCCCGGCGATCATGAAAAGTTGCAATGCAAATTCAAGTATTCCTTTTCCTCGGAGGACGTGGTGGAATCAATACTTTTCTGAAGAAGTCACAACCAGTGGCAATTAAATCCAACCATATTGATTGGTACAAAGTCTTTCAATAACATGGGCCATGTGCAAAATGTCTAACCCCTCTGCATGCCACAGTTTAATTGTGTGGACTTTTTAAAAAAATTGTGCATGACGCAATTTGGGAAGACAACATCCACATTACAGGTAACTTATTTCTGCTTCATATCCACCTTGATCATGAAGATAACCTTTCAATGTTGCTGTTATAAAATCATCAAGTCAGACAATAGTAACCTTTTAAGGTGCAGGGAGATGATATTTCTCTGAAAGAATGGAATTTAGAGTCAAATAAATATTTTAATCAATAGATGGATAAGGATAAGAAGTGTTTGGGAACATCATCACCTGAAGGTTCCTTTCCAAGTTGCACACCAAATCAACTTGGCAATATAATCATTATTACTGGTTTCTTTGAAGGTAGTGAACCGAATGGACCAGTTGGGGAGTATTAACAGCGATCATTAGACATTAAGGTTTAGCTTGGTTATGGAAAAAGACAATAAACAAATAACTGGAGTTAGAATTAATAAATAGGGGAAAGCCAAACTCCCTGCCAAACATTACAAGTAGCTATTGATAGAGCTAAGTAATTCACACAATCAATGAAGCAGGTCTAAACTCTTGAGTCCTGCCACATCCAGTTGTGAATTATGGATGACAATTAAAAACTCACTGCACATGGAGGCTCCACAGTATTCCATTCTTAATACTGGAGGAAGCTACCATAGTGGGCGGCACGGTGGCACAGTGGTTAGCACTGCTGCCTCGCAGCGCCAGAGACCCGGGTTCAATTCCCGTCTCATGGAGGCTCCACAGTATTCCATTCTTAATACTGGAGGAAGCTACCATACCTCGTGAAATCGAAACGTTTTTCTCTTGTCCTTACTCCCTCTTGTTCATTCTCCAGAGAGGAGGCCAGTATTTATTACCCATCCCGAGCTACAATTAGAGTTTACCAAATTACAGTGGGTCTGGAGTGACAATGATCCCAGATTGTTATTCAATTCCAATTTGGACATTAAAAGGACATTAATCTGTGGTGCTGGATTATCTGATAGTAGTCCAGTGATATTATAATGACATCATGGCCTTCCCTGAAGTCTTTTCAAATTTTAAACAGAAAGGCTGAGTGGATTATCCATTTGAACTCCTCACGAGGTCCCTAGCATCACAGATGCTCGACTTCTGCCAATTTAAATCACATCACATGCTGTTAAGAAGTGGCTGAAGACCCTGCTAATTGCAAAGTTATGGGTCCTGACAACAGTGCAGCAATAGTACTGAATTTCTGCTCCAGAGCTTGGACACTCTGGTCAAGCTGTTGCAGCTGTAACACAGGTTTCTATCTGACAATGTTGAAAGCTGACCAGGTATTTCCTGTGCACTAAAAGCAGGACAAGTCCAATCCAGACAATTACGGCCTCATTAGCATACCCTTGATCATAAGCAGAGTGATGGAAGAGGTCATCAATAGTGCAATCAAGGAGCACATGCTTCGTAATAACCTTCACAATGACAATCTGTTCGGGTTCCATAAGGGCTACTGACCTCATTCTAGCCTTAATCCAAACATACACAAGAGCTGAACTCCAGTGGTGAGTGCCTTGACCACTTCTGACCAAGTGCACCATCAAGGAACCCAAGCAAAACTGGAGTCAATGGGAATCAGGAAGAAACCTCTCTGCTGGTTGAAGTCATACCAGGCACAGAGGAAGATGGTTGCGATTGCTGGAGATCAATTATCTCAGCTTCAGGACATCACTGCAAGAATTCCTTAGAGTAACATTCTAGGCTCAACCATCTTCAGCTCTGACCTTTCCTCCATTATAAGGTCAGAGGTGATGATGCTCACTGATGATTATACAGTATACAGCATTATTTGCTGCATCTGCAAAATGTAGTGCTAGTACATTAATTTTCCTCATTCATTGATATATATTTTGTATAGACCTTATGATGGAGGGAAGGTCATTGATGAAGTAGCTGATAATGCTTGGATCTAGGAAACACCCTGTGGAAATGGGCTATTGTGGCACAGTGTGATATCCCAATCTGTGGACCAGGGGACCCAGCTTCAAAGCCCACCTGGGCCAGAGGTGTATAATAACATCTCTGAATGTATTGATGCCCTGAGGAATTTCTACAGAGATGTTTTGGAACTGATATGTTTGGCCTCTTAGAATTTCATCTTCTTTCTTTGTGCCAGGTATGACTCCAACCAGTAGAGAGTTTCCCCAAATTGCTATATTCTCTCTGTCAAACTGAACTTACAAGCTTTATTAACAGGGATATAGAGTTGTGATAACTTGAAGGCTTTGCTGAACCAATACAAGACACATTAGAATTTACTTCGGAGTACCACACTTCAGGAAGAATGTGAATATGTTGGAGTCCAGAAAAAAAATGATGAGAATAGTTGAAAGGATGAGAAACTTAAATCATGAAGATGGACTTGAGAAGTTATGAGTATTTTCCCTGGAGAAGATAAGACGAAGAGGAAATCTGATCGTAGTTTTCAAAATTATGAGGAGACTGAGTAGAGTAGGCAGGAAGAAACCGTTCAGATTCATAAAAAGCTTGAGAATGAGAAGGCACACATTTAAAGTAATTTGCAAAAGAAGAAAATGTAATGTCAGAAAAAAAACACTTTTTAACATCGTGGATCTTTGTAGTATTGATTTTTTTAAAAAATCATGAGAAATGGACATTGCTGGCGAGGCCAACAATGATTGCTCATCCCTAATTTCCCAGAGGGCAGGTAAGTGTTATCCACATTGCTGAGAGCCAGGAGTCATATTTGGGCCAGGCCATTTTCCTTCTCTAAAAGGCATTAGTGAACCAGATGAATTTTCCAACAGATGACAACAATTTCATGGTCATCTTTAGATTCCTTATATTAAAAGTTGAATTTAAATTCTATTGTCTGACATGGAGGGATTCAAACCTGGGGCTCTGAATTAATAGTCTAGTCATAATACCATTTGGGAGAAAGTGAGGACTGCAGATGCTGGAGATCAGAGCTGAAAATGTGTTGCTGGAAAAGCGCAGCAGGTCAGGCAGCATCCAAGGAGCAGGAGAATCGATGTTTCGGGCACGAGCCCTTCTTCGGCCATGGCTTTCCTTGCACTGCCTGTAAGTGTGTTGGAAGCATATCCAATTAATGAATTCAAGAGGGATAATTGTTTAAATACAAACAATGTGTTGGATAATGAGAAAAAGGCAGGAGATTGGCACCAAGTCAAAGTTCATTCAGAGAGGCTGTGCAGACACCATGAGTTGAATGGGCTCCTTCTGCACCATACTAATTCTGCGATTGGGCATTCTTAGGTTTCTCCAATGCTTTTCCCACTCACGAAACATATCCGTATACCTTTGCAGATGCTTTATTCCCTCCACGTAACCTGCTCTTCTACCTATCTTTGTTCCATTAGCTATTCTGGCTACAAATTAGTCAACCTCGTCATTATTGTTATTAAGAAAGATCTGAAATAGTTGACGTGACCGAACCGATCCCTGAGGTACTTCACAGGTTCATCACTTATAGTTTGCCAGTTGGAAAATGACTTATTTATCTGGACTATTTTTCATGAGTTAACCAATCTTGTATCCATGCTAACGTATTATCCCAACACTATGCACTTCCATCTTCTGCAATAGCCTTTCATGTGCACCTTCTCAAATGTCTTATGGAGATTCAGATACACCACATTTATTTGTTTTGCTTCATCGAATTTGATTGTTACATTTGTCAAACAGGATTTCCTCTTCACAAAAACATGTGGACTCTGTTTGATAACATTATGATTTTCGAAGGGTCTTGCTGCTAACTTGTCAATAATGGATTCAAACATTTTCCCAATGACACATTAGGTAAATTGGCCTACAGTTTCTGGCTTTACATATATTGCTTTTCTTAAATAGTGATGTTACATTTGTGGGTTTTTTAAAATTCAAATCACCTGTGACCCACAATCCATAATCCTGAGAGGCTTATACTCAAATCACCTTTCAAGGCTGTCACTAACACATTTTCTTAATGGAAACGAAAGAACACAATATCTGCATACTTCGATCAGAAGAATGTGAAGTCCACTCGAGGGGTGGGGTTTAAAATGAGGTTGCTGGCTATCACAGGCATGTGGCGGGTCATAGTGGCAAGTAGCTTTACTGGAGGTGATGGTGCAAAAGGTTTTGTTATAACCTAATCTCTTTCTTCCTCAGTGTTGTGTCCTGTATACTCTGCAAGAGTTGCTTTTAGCACCAACTCATCCTCCTATGAACTAACCTTTGTCCTTTTCTTCAATTAATGGAAATATTCTCTCACTGAAGGAAAAGAAGGACAGCTTTCTTGAAGATGGGGGAATCACAACAGCTGATTACGGAAGACACTGATTCAAAGGCTGTCAACGCAATGGTTTAGAGATTAGTGAAAGAAAGGGTTTCATGTGGTAAATCACTGACTACAAGTGCGTAGAATCTAGGCTAGCGTATGGTACACCAACAGTGCCAGCTTACTAGAAGCTGAGATTGCATTATGGACCTACGGCAGCAAACCCGGATGTATTCCAGTAATGCTTAATTAATGTTAGATGTTGAGAGCAAAATCGGGGAGGCTTATAAACAAAAGGAGCACAAACAAGAGTTCCTTCTACTAAAGGTGAAGTTCACAGATTCCCTCCAGGTTAGAAGCTTTATTTTCACTCTGGAAATCATTATCACTCTCTACTCATTGCAGGAACTATTCACCACTAATTCTGATACCTCCTTATGTGGCCAAGTGCTGAGTTTAGTTTGATAACTAGACTCTTAGGAAGTACCTTGCAAAGCAGGGCCGTGTAAAAGGTGATCAATGAATATAAATGAACCCACCTTGTGACTTGCTCATCCAAGCAACTTTCCAGGTTGAACTATTATTTGATTTTCTGATTCTATGGGCAAGATTCTTCTGACCTTTTGGAAATTGAACTTGATACTGGAGGGACTTTAAAAACCATGGAGGAGCCTCGTCAGGACAGCTCTCGGACACACTACCACCTCAGGGGGTGGGTAGCAGATGGGAAGGTGGTGGCTTCCAGTGACAAGTTGGGTACCAAGTCAGCTCCTGCTGTATCGAGGTGGGAACCCAGTGAGTCAACCTGATGGATAGTCACAGAATTGATAGAATCCCTACACTGTGGGAGCAGGCCTTTCAGCCCATCGAGTCCACACGGAACCTCCAAAGGGCATCCCACCCAGACACATTCCCCTACCCTATCCCTGTAACTCTGCACTGCCTATGGCCAACCCACATAGTCCATACATCCACAGAAGCTTGGGGCAATTCAGCTTGACCAATCGAGCTAACCTGTACATCTTTGGTCTACGGGAGGAAACCAGAGCACCTGGAGGAAACCCACACAGACATGGAGAGAACGTGCAGTTGCCCAAGGCTGAAATCGAACCCGGCTCCCTAGCGCTGTGGGGCAGCAGTGCTAACCACTGAGCCACCCCACAGTCCAAGGGCTTTGTTTTCCAGCAATGGGTGTTACGGGTGAACGTTCACTGCCTCAACAGGGAGTGGGTTTTCTGTTCAGTCATGTCAGCATTGGGACTTGCAATTTGTCATTCCAATGCAGACTATTGAGGCTTCCATTTTCTTGAAGAGGTCTGTTCCTCTCTTTTGGTGGGGCTGCCAGCATGATGATGACATGTGTCCAGTGTCTTAGCATCTAAAGTGTGGAGGAGACAGGCTTGACAGGTAGCCAAAGAATGGCAAAGGTGTCAACGCATAAGGGGGTGAGGGCTCACATTTACTTTGCCATCGAGGAGGTAGATTTCCACAACTCAGGCGACAAACTTTGACAGGTGAACACACGCAGCACAGTGGCTCAATAGTTAGCACTGCAGCCTCACAACGCCAGGGACCAGAGTTCGATCCTTGCCTCAGCTGACTGTCAGTGTGGAGTTTGCATATTCTCCCCGTGGGTTTCCTCCCACAATCCAAAGATGTGCACTTTAGGTGAAATGGCCACGTTAAATTGCCCATAGTGTTCAGGGATATGTAGGTTAGGTGCTTGGGTCAGGTGTAAATGTGGAGTAATAGGGTCGGGGGAATGGGTCTGGGTGGGATACTCTTTGGAGGGTCTTTGTGGACTTGTTGGGCCAAATGGCCTGTTTCCACACTGTAGGAATTCTATTCTATTCTACGAAAATCCTGGAAACACTGGAAAGATTCAAAGGTTGCATGTTTTCTAAAGTGGTAGGAGCTCGATGGAACAGAAACCTGTTCCCATCGTTGTTACTCTGACAACAAGAAGGACAATTAGGAGGTTACCTTCTGAGAGGCAGGACCACAGGCTGAGCCGACAAAATGGGTGGCCTTGGAAAGCTGCCAGAAACTTCAGCCCTTCAATTTATGCTATGATCCATTACTTTGATTAACACCTCACTCTGCAAATGTTTCTGCTTGGATTAGTCTCATGTGCAATTCATATGCACCATGCATCTTCAACAGTTACCTCATGGTAGCATCAATTTAATAACATCATGGTAAACGGAATCTTGAAAGGAAAAACATCTTGCACAGACTGCAGCATTTGACAGGTTTAATCTACAATAAAACTGCTGGAAAGCAGTCAAAATTAGACATATAGCTGTTGTGGAATCTTTTTCAAAAATCCCACAGCCCAAAATGGCTGCGGAATAAAATTATATGCTCCGATACAAGAAATATAATGCCAAAATATGTTTGGAACTGACAGCTTTCAAAAATGGCATTATGTACAACAAGTGTCTGTGTTCTTTTAGATAAAAATGATTATATTTCAACAAATCATCAACAAGTATGCAGCATGAGCTATTTACATGTTAATGACCTGATGAGTGATTTCCTAATGTCAAAATAATTTGCAAGAAGAAAATTGACAGCAATTATTAATTATTCATAAGTCCAACATCTTCAATGGCATTTGTTGTATACGTCAGGATTGATGATAATTTGCCACTCTATTGCTGGCTGCGTGAACTCTTGCTTTGTACTAGCCTACTTCAGCCGGGAAGGCCCCTGGCCTGTACAGAGACAGCCTCCAAATGTACCTGGGCCATATGCTTCATCTGATCCTCACATACACAGCACTGTTACAAGTCCCATACTCAGGGATAGCTGCAATAACCAAATTTATTGTGGGGCACTCATGGATGCAATTACTTTGTGGTGACACATCACACATGACAGCAGGGAATATCTGGAGTTGGACAAGACCTTCACAATTTAATTCCTATGAAGGAGAATGTGTTAACAACAACAAGAAGGAGTGTTATCGTGATTTTGGCTGCCAAACGGTGCTGAAAGGACTGATGATGAATGTAGCCACAAAGCTATGTCTCCGTCTCTTTTCACTTCTCCTTCATTCTAAAGTTTCTTCTCACTCAAAAGCTATATGAAAAATAAATACTCATTTCCTTACTTTGACTTCTCTTCTCATCACAAGCCAATCGTTGTTCCTTTTCCATTTCAGATATCCTGAAACTGGAAGCATCCTAGCCAGAGGAAGAAACTAAAGATGCTGGTGAAGATGAAAATATATTATTGGTCAAACCTACACTTGCAGCCATCCAGTTCAGAAACTGACACTGCCCACATTTTAGAGGCAAGGATACCGGAGAAATCGGCTTATGTTAATCGATTAGGCGCAATGCGCAACAGTCTGGACGGGGGAAAGCATGGTCTCTAAGTCCCTGATCACCGAAGGTTTGGGCAGCACACAGGTTCTGCTACAGGGCAGTCAAATGAAGATGCATTCAACCTAGACTACAAAAAAATACTGAAGAGTGTACAATAGCAAAGACCCTTTGTCACTGGACAGACTGCCAAAAACGCTGATGCAAAACATCAAGTGGCAATGAATCTGAGGATCAAGCCCCTGATCTTCTCTTAAGCTGATGACACTCTGCCAAATCAGCAGCAGATCTATTCCTGCAGACTAATCAAATTTGAGCCAAGTAGAGGAGTCCTCCATAAGCATAACCATTTGGAACCACAAGAAATAAATCAGGATTCAAACTGCAAGTACTTCATGATTCTTTGTAATAACACTTGTGGTGAGGTCCTTCATTCAGTTTGATGTCATATTTAGCTGCATGATGTTTAAGGTAGGTAAAGATTGGGGTGCAGAGTTCAAAAATGGGAGTGGTGTCTTTAAATTTGTATTGTTCACTGATTTGCATCATCACTGCAATACTTACCTCTCATCTCTTCCTGCTATCAGCCATCGAGGTATACACACAAAACCGTTTCATACGGTATTGTTCTACACCTCTTGGAAGTGTGCTTGCTTCTCAGACTCGATTTTTAAATCTTTGATGACCACCTGATACCTACAAAATGGATTCTGCATGGCTCAAAATCGGTCCCAATTACTCTTTTTTATAATCAAAATAGCAGATCAGATGAATGAACAAGTCTGCTTTTCTCTCCCTACTAATGTTGTATTACAGATGGTCATTAGTCGAATTTTTTCAAAACTTCAAGCTTGGCTGCCATACTACACAAGTATCTGCTCCATACATCTGGGGATTCTTTTTAGTTCTTTCCACAGAACTTAATGCTTTTAAAAAATTGAAAGCATTAAGTTCTATGGAAAGAACTAAAAATTGAAAGCATGAGATTTTCATGCAGCCATGTCCTTCTAATCCAGTTTATTAAGCAATCGTATTAGACAGTTAGCAGTGTGTACATATAATCAAAGTAGTAATAACCTCTGTGTTTTCAAGGGACAACACACCTTTTCCAGAGTAATGGAGACAGCAGCTGGAAAAATTCAGAAGTTTTACCCAGTATCAAGAACCTGTCAGTTGTAAAGACTTACACATGAAACATGAATGAAAATTGGATTCTTAATATCAACCCCAAGGTCTTCATGAAATTAAAATGTTTGCACTCAATTAATGTACAGGTTGTATTTGACCATTGAAATGTTGTTCCCTGCATCAATATCTCTCATTGGCAATGAGGCATGATGATTTTGCTCTGTGATGTTCAATGATGTTCATAGTATTTGAAGCAAAAAGGAACCCTTGAAATATGGATCTGAGGAGAACAGATCATTCTCTACATAACTGCTGGTCCCACTGAGGAACCTTAAAAAAAAGCTGAACAGTATTTCAACCAGAAATCTCAGAGGCTGAGATAACATCAGCCTTTGCTGTATTAACATATCCTATGTGCAAAAAATTAGGAATGCTCAGAAGTGAGAAACTGAACTCTGTATTGCTTCCATCAAACTTGTACTTACTTGTAACAAGGTACATGACAACAGGGTTAATACATTGGTTTAATAGACAATTCCATGCCTTGAAGCGAGCTTTCTCTAGAAATTGGCATACATGCCCCCACCCCTTGCCCCCAATGCGAAGGCCTCTTTCAGCTGAACATCCAATCCTCTCACCTCAAAGGGAGTCATTGTGATGAATAGTCAACTTTCCTGTCTCAAGTGAACCTTTCCCTTCTTCAGTGAACTTTGGTTTCCAGGCGTTACTATCATTTTTGATTATGCAATGTTTTGCTATGTATGCAAACGTGCTAAATCCGCAAATTTCCAGTTAGGTTCTCTCCGTACATTTAACATTTTCAAAATACAGCTCAGGAAATTTACATCACAAAATTCAGTACGTTTGTCCATTCCTGGTATGTGTATACACTGGGCCATCATAATCCAACTTCTGCCAATCTTTCAAAATCTGGCCTACACTACTGATTGCATGGTTGTGGTTTTCAAGAATTTTATTGTCGAAGCAACAAATAAATTATGTCAACGCAGAAACTAATCGAAAAGCAAATGCAGAAATTTACACATGTTGTCCAACTTGTTATTTTCTTTTCTTATAAAATGTTTACACCTCAGTACAATAAGCCCGACAAAACATTTTTGTCATACACTAGACCTAATACTATTAAAAGTGTGAATAAATACAATGTAAATAGAGATTAAAAAGTAGAAATGTTAAAGTACAATTGAATAATTCTAAGTTACACAGAAAAAGCGGCATGGTAGCTCCGTGGTTAGCCCTGTTACCTCTCAGTGTCAGGGAACTGGATTTGATTCCAGCCTCGGGCAACTGTGTGGAGTTTGTACATCCTCATGTCTGCGTGGGTTTCCTTCAGGTGCTCTGGATTCCTTCCACAGTCCAAAGATGTGCAGTTCAGGTGGACTGATCATGTAAAGTTGTCCTATCGTGTCTATGGATGTGCAGGCTAAGTAGATTAGCCATGGGAAATGTTACGTGGATAGGTTGGGGGTGGGATGCTCTTTGGAAGGTTGATACAGACTATTGTGCTAAATGGTCCCTTTTCTGCCTTGATGGGATTCTATGAACCCAAATGTTCTTGCTCATTTTATGATGTACGTAGTGTGGCGCTTTAAAAGCAAATCCAGCAAAACTGGGATTGGAACAAAGATTGTTTCAGAGCTTTGAAAAGTCTGATAGGGCTAGAAGTGAAATCTTTACTGGCATAAAACAAGCAGCTTAATGTGAACTATGATCTTGCTATGACTTTGGTACATTGCAGCTATTGTACATCCATCTGTCTCACGCTCCACATGAGTAGTCAAACCACGCACCTGCTAAAGGCTTCTCTCAGTGGCTGATGTTAAAAAAACGATTTAATTTAACCCGCATTATCTCGCTGTTGCAAACATACAAAAAATTGACAGTGAAACCAATGAATGCATACTTAGAATCACAATGGATTGGCTTGCTCAGTTACATATATTTAACTACATTATTGAATACCCATATTTAAAAAGTGCTCTGGATGAGGCCACTGTCAGCGTTTTGCAAAAATGCTCATCACACAGAGTGTAGGAGTCTGAAAGGCTGTACTAAATGAATGAGGCAGATGGGAATTCTGGCACCCTGCTGGCTCTCTAATAATCCAGCTCATCTCTTTTCACTGACAAAGGCGCAGGAATAAGATTTGTGTTATATTTATACAGCAAACCACGAAAGGCTTGGGTCATTGGCTCTGAACCTAATCTATCAATCCATTTTCTGTGCCATAAAATATAAGAAAACTGCTAACAAAATTGTGATACCCAACAGGTCGCATACAACAAGCACTGGAAATATTGGCAAGCACAGTTCCTCATTATCAATTGTTACAGCTCAAAGGCAATCTGAAGGCACCCTTTTTAGACATTTCTATTGGCAAGAAGATCCACATGTATAACGAAAACAAAAGAACTATCAATGCTGAAAGATAATGAAATGAAATGTGTTCCAAATTTTCTGGATTTGTAGAACTTTAACTAAAGATAATTAAATAAGTCTGCATTGAAAACCTAGCCTCACAGTGACCGCGAAACTACCAGATTGTTGTCAAAAATCTACTTGACTCAATAATGCCCTTTAATGAAGGAAATGCTGTCCCTGGGTGAATCATAGCTAAATATCAATTCAGATCTACACTTTTGTGGTCAACTCATAACTGCTCTCTGAAATGGCCTGATAGTCCATTTAAATGCATCAAGTCATCAAGGAAAAGTAGAAAAATAAAACTGGACAGACAAGTTGACATTGACCTTGTGTACAGATAGAACAAAGACACACTAGCCCAGGAAATCTGCAATGTCCTCATAGGGAGCATTGCCTGCAATTAGATAACCAACCATCTGGTATCTTCATATCTTCAGACAATGTTCCAACTCCTTGATTGCTAATCCTTATCCCCTCAGCAGAACAGACCCACCAGAAGTGGTCACGCAGTTATATGCAGTAGGTACAAGTGGCCTTGGAAGTCTGGACTCATTGCCCTAGCTGATGAATCCGTTCTCCATATTGAACACCACTTCATAAAAGCATTGAAAGAAGAAAAGGCACACAACACATTTGAGGTGGGAGACTTCAATGCGCATCACTGAGTTGCAGCACTGCTAGATGAGTGCTGAGTGATATAGCCACCACACTCAGCATGTGGCAGAAGTAGTAATTTTAGGAAAAAAGCTGACTTGACATCATCCTCAACAATTTACCTGCCACAGATATAGACATCCCTGACTATATTGGGAGGAATGACCACTGCTTAGTGTTGTGGATGCAAAGTCAACCGAGACAACAAAGACACTCTCAATAAATCACTGCAATGCCCTCATTGGGAGTGTTGCCTTATTGATCAGACAACAACCACCTGATCTCAGTTTCTTCACACTGAGGACATACCTCTTTGCGTTGTGAGGCACTACAAACATGAGAGAAGCATTGATTCAGAACAGATCCACCAGCTTAGACTGAGCATCCACAAGCTGCTGTAGGTCATTTACAACAACAGAAATTAGTCCAACATAATCGGTAATACTGTGGAGAGGCAGTTTAGTATTACCATCAGCCAGAGGGCCAACCTTAGTTCAGTGAGAATCACCTATGCTAATCGAATCAACACTCATGTAATTTTAATTTAACGGACAGTTTTTTCTCAAAGTTTTTAAATAAAAGCTGTGTGAATCTCCACTTTTGGCAGGAAGAACAGCTTTCACATTGACCCTGCAATTTTACACACTTAACTAACTTCACTATTTCATTTGCCCATGTTCATTCTATCCCTCCTTTCATCCTCTCCTCTCATGCTATCCCATTTTTTCTTATCATCCCCATTCCAATCTATCCGTCATAGATACAATCTCTCCAGTCAGGACAGATTTGTCACTGGCACCAACATCTCCTCTGTGTAGCCACTCAAAGGTTTTACATATGCCAACTGCTCCAAAAGAAACAAAATCAACAACTTGTTGGGCCTTGGATTTGTGTTTTATTAAGTTGGAGCAATAGAAGAACCCTGAATGGGTGGGGTCAAGTTCCCACAGAACTGGGATTTTTAGTTTAAGTTTTTCAGCAGCAGTTGTAGCTGGGGTGTTGGGGCTGGATGTGGAAGCTCTCATTCTTTTCTCTGTTAGAGCCAAAAGCTGGAGTTTACTTTGTGTTGCTAGAATTGCATATGAGACTATCCGTTTTACTGAATTTGCCTTTGCCAGGGGTGTGTTATGGGATGTTACAGGTCAATCTGCTATAACATGCATTTTGTTAATGTGAATTCATAATAACACAAATGACGAAGTGGGGACGCTGTTTCTGTAGTGCAAACTGTTAAAGAGTTTATTGGTTATTGTGTGATACCGGCCCTATTAGTTTAAATGGTACTGCTATTACGTGATTTTCTCATCACACAGGGTTGCACGAAAATGGAACTACCACATTATAGCAGAACTGAATAATACATTACGTTAATATTATTTTGCTAAGCATTTTGATAGAGAAAAAGGTTAAGCCAATTCTTTTCTTTATTGTCCCTAGTTTAATTATTGTGCATGAATAAAGTGTGCTTTATTTCAAGTCTGGTAGTTTGGACAATCAGATTGTATCTAGAATACAATGCCTTACACTGAACTTTAAAATAAGAAAAAAGTAGGGTCTAGACTATCTTCTTAATATATTTTGAGGGTGTTTGGTCTGTTCCATAACAATGCACTACCCCCAAAATCAAATGACCCTAAACTGACCAATCAAAACAGCCCAGAAACACAAAAACTGACTACAATTCTATGATGATGTCCATATACCTCCTCCTCCACCATCTGGATCACCACAGCTGAGATTGTGCCTGAATGGTCATGTCATTGGACCAGTAATCTGGAGGTGCAGGGTTATTTTCAACCATGGCAGCTGGTAGAATTTAAATTCTATTCCTAAAAGCCAAAATTGAAGCGAGCATCAATGATGGTTGCCATAAACCCATCACCAATTGTTGTAAAAAACAATCATCTGGATCACTACAGTTCTTTGGGAAACAAAACCTGCTAAACTTATCCAGTGTGGCTAATGTGACTCCAGGCCAACAACAATGTACTTGATTTTTAACTTGCCTCTGAAAGAACAATGCTAGCCACTCCATTCAATAACAATTAATAATAGACAATAAATATTGGCCTTGTCAAATAAGATATAGGAGAAGAATTAGGCTATTTAGCCCAACGAGTCTGCTCCACCATTCAATCATGGCTGATTGATTTTTCAACTCCATTTTCCTGCCTTCTCCCCAAAACCCTTGATCCACTGAGACATCAATAACCTATCTATGTCTGTCTTAATAGGTTGGCCTTCACAACCTTCTGTGACAAAGATTTTCACCATCTGGCTGAAGAAATTCCTCCTCATCTCAATTCTATTGGGTTGTCTCTTCACTCTGAGGTTGTGCCCTCAGATCCTAGTCTCTCCTCCGAGTGGAAACATCTTCTCCTGGATAGATCCAGGGATACCTGTGAGAGATTGTCTTTCAAGACTGTTAAAAGTAAACATAAATCTGTATAAAAATTAGATAAATTATTTGAAACTGTCAAGTTGTCAAGGGAACTAATAAATGTTTAAGTCTCTTAAAACGCCTGGACTCCAAAGTTATGAAGAAACTGCCTGCGGTGTAAAGAGATCTGCTTGCTATTTCACTGAATGTTGGATATGATTCTGGGGGTTAAATTATTGGATTTATGCTGCATGGCTGTTTTCATAGCCTATCATTATCACAGTGGCATGCCTGTCGATTCAGAGTATGATTGCCGGCCCCAGTTACTCATAAGATCTTTGAAGTGGGACTAAAAGTACAAATTCTTGCCTTTTTAAAGGAAGGAATTAAGTAATGAAGGAAGATAAATATAGTAAATGGGTTTGTATCAATGCTCATTATTTTCTAAATAGTGAATTCACCAACAGATGCTGGAAATTTTATTTAATTTTACTTGAATATGGGTTATGCGATTTCCTCATGGAGATACTGGTACATTGGAATGAAGGGTATGAGGGTAAAAAGATGGTGGATGGGTGAGGAGCAGAGACATGTAAGTTGGCACCATGTTAGCATAGAGGTCAGAAAGGATCATGGGTGAGGAGGTGCATGGAAAAGCATAGATTGGCATTGCAGGTGGGATTGGCCATGGGGACTTATGTTGGCATTAGTCATGGGGGTGGATGGATTCATGAGGTACCATGGTTAGGCAGCTGGGCCAAGACAAGTGTGAGGCTAGAAAGCTGTTTTTGCTTTTTTTACCAACTGGGACAAAGTCCCAATTCACTGAGGTTAACCATTCACATAGTCTGCCCTTACACCCAGAAGCCACTGGGGTTACTTTAAACCTTTGCCTGGAACAGTGGGCCTGACTCCCATTAACACCTGTCTCCTCTGAAACACACATCTAGGGCTTGCTTTGTGAAACATTTTCTACCAAATCCAATTTGCAAAACCCACTTGCCCAATTCTGCACTCCCAACATGGAAAAGTAAGTCAATGAGAAATACTGATTCATAATAAAATCCTTCCTGCAAATGTATACACCAACACAAATATATGCACACACAGATCAAAGAAAATAATTGTCTTGCAAGAAAATGTAACAGAAAGTATTTTTTTAACATTTGATTCTCTCCTCCTAGATTGATCAATTAATCCTTACTAGCCCCGCCACTTTACTGAAGTTTCAGATTCTCTGAAATGTGAGACTTTTACAGCTATTTTCATACCTTAGTCCAACGATTGTTGGCCTGCAAGAGACCAGTTTCCAATTTAAAACGTTGGTCTGGGAACAGAGTCGCACTTTTGAGTGCCACTCCTCCACTCTCATTAATTCGCTTCAATTTCCCTTTCCGTGGAGGAATTTCACCAACGCGAAACTGGAAAAAAAACAGAAAATTGAGGTGCTTTTCTATTTGTGGCTTGTAATCACCCAAAATTAAATCATAGAACACCATATATAGTTCGAGAGTGTTACATTAGTGTTCGCCAAAATGTGAAATTAAATGTTTAACCATACTTTGGGCTGGATTTCCTTCCAGGAAACCACTGGTTTTCAGTTGGTTCTGAAGCACCGCTCGGAGGAAACAGGAACTGGAGAGCCCAATATTCTTAAAACTGACAGCATACATTTTTCTCCCCCTCCATAATCAACACAATCTATTATCCATAAAACTGAATGACCCAGGAAAGCAGGTTTACAGTAGGTCTTGAGTAGTGGGAACATGTCTGCCTCCAACTCATTTCTACCTCAACCATGTCCCTTCTCAATCCACTCGCTAACTCTGTAAACACAGGGGAGTTTCCATTGGAACAGAACTGACAATGTTTAATAGCAAGATGTATCATGTTAGATTTTGCTCTGGAGTTTACTTTTAATTGCCTTCGGGGTTTAAATGAGAGTTCAGTGTGCTATCATTTGGAAATCTTACGAGCAATGGTTCATTTTAAGCTTAAATAAATAGAAAGTTTAAATTGCAGGTCGTTTGCGAAAGGGAGACTCTTTAATGGGCTGTGGGGCCTTCCAAAGTTGCATGTTTGATTTTATTCTCATATCCATAATAAATAACTCAGTTGGATTAAGTCAATATAATATAACAGTAGAAGAAGAAACAGAAAAAGCAATTAACATTGCTAATTTTGTACCATGTCCGATATTGCTTCTTGACCTTTTGGCCAAGATCAAGTGTAAGCATCAAGTTGTGAGTCATCAAAGGATTTCAAAATCATCGCTGGATTGTAATTGGATGTTGGAAGATCATCAGTTGAGCTGAGCTACTATTGGGGGATCCTTATGCTGTCTTCGGCCTAACACCAATTCGGTATTTAGCCAACCAGAGCCAAGGCAATGGCAAGCAGCAGGCAAGGGTATCGGCACACAGTCAGTGTGGCTGTGAAGAAGGTTGGAGAAGGTATGCTGGTCAATCGGAACTTCTTTGTCAAGTGGATCTTCCTGGATTGGTGTGGATTTCAAGCAGTTGGCAGTTAGGGTGCAGTGGGAAAAGACCACTGTCTGAAGTCCTTGTGCCAAAGTTAAATTGAGGTCTGTTCAGTTAACGGCCATTCCCGCTGCTTCCAAAGCATGTCAATATAGTCTTGTTCAAGCAAGAGATGCCTTTGGTTTGTTTGGATAGAGTAAAAACTCCAATGTTTGTTTCTCCATGTGCAACTGTACAGAACCGAACTGCTTCAGTGACTATGTATATAAAGATACTTCTATGAATAAAATATATTTTTGAGTAAAACTAATCTATTCTACCAACTACGGTTTACTGTCTTCATGTACAAAGTTCTGGATGGGGGATGGTGAGAACATACCCAATGCTGCTCTCATCCTGATGGCCATCTTTGTGTGCAGCTGCATCAAGTTGTGCCCAGACCTTTGGTACATAAACACCAAGTGTCACTACGTACTGAGCTTCCGCATGTCTCCAGTGTTGCAAAGGATAGGCCTGGCCTTGTTCCGTGGATGGTTCTGTATCACCTGTCCCAAATGGAAAAATTTGTAAAGGAAAACACCTTTGACCACAAGTCCATCAGCAAGTGGTCAGCACACAGTATCCTCAAGATACTGTGGGGAAAGGAAAGGGTTGGTTCTGTTGGGGTGGTTCCCTGACCAGGCTCTCAAAGTCATTTGGTAGAATGGCTCATCGCCAAAACTTTCCAACGAGCACCAGGACATTGCTTGGCTGATGGGGAGAAGGCACTACCTGTGAGATCCTTCATGCATGCCTGGTCTCCCTACACCACCATACAATGCCCTTGAAGTGGCTGCCCGGCAAAGGGGTGTGGTGGGATGTAGACTCTATCACACATCTCCTGCTAGAATGTGCCTTTACAAAGGAAGGCTTGAGAAAGATGCAATGGTTTTTCACAAATTTCTCTGTGACGCAGGATTGTGTGCTCTACGGTCTACCTCTTGGGACACACACTTAGACAAACGTTGACTGTGCCTGGAGAACCATCAACTCGGTGAAAGATGCTCTTTGGTCTCTCCGAAGCTTGTTGGTCTTCCAGTGTAAAGAGTTGATCTTGACTGAGTGTTACAGACTGGCATATTCCAAGGTCCAGCATTATGTGCTGAATGACGCACTAAAGGTTGAAGAAACTGCTACCAAGGTGCAGTGGGAAAGGACCACCATCTAGGTTCTACACTTTGGCAGCAAGTGTAATACCAGCACTGTGATGATGAAGATGCACAGAGGGATAGCCACAAACAACAAAAGAGGCTAGGTTCCAACAAGCAGAAGGACATGAGCATCCTCCAGCTCACAAATGGCAGACATCATGAGGGGCCTGGTGAAACCCCATCTCCAGACATTGGGAACCAAAAGTTATCCACCGCTGCACAGCTCCGGGAGACCGGGAGCAGCAACGCTCTGAGTAAGGAGCAGAGCACACCAGCAGCTTTATCCAGTTCGCAACCAGACTTCCTCACTCATCCTGTCCCCGGGAAGGTATGGCATGTGAGATCTTAGAACTCTGACCTTCTTACTTCAGATTGGCAATGTACAACAGCTTAGTGATGTGAAAATCTGGGCAAAGTTGAAGCACATATTTAGTTAATGAGTGAAAATGCATCATTGAAACTTCAAGGCTAATTCCATAAGTACCTCGTTTAACCTTGAACATGTAAATATGTTCAAAACTTTTCTATGATTAAGTCCATGACAGGGTGTCCCTGGTGAAGATATCACTAGAACACTCAATGCCTTTGCATGATTGACAGGTAGGAAAATTACTGAATGGAGAATGACATAAATAATATCACTGTTTAATTTTATAAATTTCCTTTTATTTAAATGAAGAGAAAATAAACTTTAAAGAGGCTGGCAAACTACAACTTTTAGATCACTCAGTGCACTTTCCAGGTTTTAGGATCAGTTATCTTCCTTTAAGAACTTCCACAATTATCTGCACCTCTAAATGAAATGTGCTTTAAAACTAAATTAATGAGCAAAAAAACATTTAAAAAACGACTTTCTAAATCAGCCATAAGCATTTAAATGCAGAGTATTTGGTCAGATTTTCCGAGGAAGAGGCAATGATAGTCAGACCACTTCATTATCATATTTTTTGTGCTAAGAGTGAGCTCTGCATTGCTGACAGGAGATTCCATTTGGGGCTGCTTTAGTTGTGTGGTTTCAGGTTGGAAAATAGAGGTCCCAGACTGGATAGAGAGGATGGTAATATGTCCCTGGGAGGAGGGAGGTTGTCTAGTCCAGCAGAAGGGGACACAGGTCACGGGGGAAGAGGTGTGTCAGGTCAGGATCTGTGAGCATGGAAGGAGCTTGAGGCAGGTTTAATTTAGGGGGTAAGGGAGCTGTAATTTGGGACGGGTGAGGAGTGTCTGGTAAACTGGAGTTTAATAGTTACCCATGAGTGATATTAGGTTTTTAATTGTCTACATCTGCAATGTGTAACTATCAATTTCAATGCAGCATAAGCCTTCACATTCTCTGAGACAAACAGACACTTCCAGGCAGAGGGAAATTGACAATCGGAATCTTCAAATTACATGGGCAATTCCCTCAGAATCTGTTACATTGAGGATTCCACGGGGTCCCCATGCTCCACCCCCATCTACGCTACAGAAAAAAACCCATCTGGCCATCAGAGTATGGGGCCATTTTTGAAAAATATGTAACAGAGTTAAATTCATTTTAATGAGGGCTCTGCTACTGATTTGTATTGCTTCACAAATTATTCAACATTACTCCTCATGACAACACAGGTGTTTGTAGCCGGCCTGTACCTTGCCCAGTGAACTAGACTTCATGTGTGAACCCATTAAGAGTGACTATGGGGAGTGGTACATGTCACCACAATGGAGCTCAATCATGTCCTGTAATGATTCCATACATGGATTTTCCAGATGAGAGTTACTTCATTCTGCTCAGGAACAGGATCTCAAATTCCCTTTTGACAACAAGGGAATATTTTGCCCTCCTGCCACCCTAGCTCAGTTTCAGTCGGCATGTAAATCAGTGATCAAATTTGGGTTCTTCTTTAATGGTGCAGTTCAATATCACTTTGCTGACTACCACAATTCAATAACTCATTGGAATTTTACAAGGAATTTTAGTGAATTATAATATTATTCTGAATGATGGATAATTTTAAAGTTTTCTACCAAGCAAATTTGCATTTTTTGAAAGAAACTAAGAATGCATTTGCACACAATGTACAATGAACTGATATAAAGAACTTTGACACAATGATAAAGCATAATTCAACAATACTGCTCTGTTACCTTGACTCTCTCCAACGAATCTCTTAGCTGCTGCTCATTTCCAGGGTGAAGGTCTATTCCCACAACGCTCTCTGCTTCTTCAAGCCAGCTGAGATATTCATTCAAGTCTTCGTGCAATTCTGAAATATGTTTCTCCTCCTCTAACCTGTAATGGGTACAATAATGAAGATCAATGCCATGAATTACATTTGGAAATAAAAACTTTTTGCAAATCTATTTCCACAGTCAGTATTTCAATCTCAATTTACGTGTTTGGAACATGTACTTTCTGCAAAGAAGTCAAAAAAGTAACCATCATGGGCCTCTGCTGAACCTTGCAAATAGATTACCAAGCAACCAAATACAATAATGTTCACACAATTTATTGCAGTACATTCTCACTATATATACACTCATCAAGAATAGGTTTATCGCATTCACATATACAGCAGAATAAATGCTCCTGACCTTACTTTTGGACTTACACTTATTGAAGTACATATTAACGGATATGTGGCTCTATTATATCACACATCCATATTCACTCATTAAATGTGTGTAATCCATTCACAGAAAATTATTTGGCAGAATAAAATAGTATCAATTTGATAATAAGATGCAAACACACTCAGATTTTGAATTTGTATGTGAATCAGTGACAAAAAATGTGTAAATATATTACCATTTGTTTACAAACTGTGGCTAAGATTGATGACTATTGCAAATTAGAAGTGACACCTCATCAATTCCCCAGAGTGCACAATACATTTCAACACAGCAAATCAATGATAATATTTATGTTCAATTATATCTAACCTTTGGTAATAGCAAAGTACAATAGAATGTTGACAATAGATGTGCCTTCATAATTTCACATGTAAAAGACAAAATCCAAACATTCTTTGATACCTAATTTGCCAGTCTTGCCGAACCGTGAGAGCAATTTTTGGGTCCCATACCTCAGGAAGGATGTATTGGCCCTGGTCCAGATCTAAAGGACGTTCATGAGAATGATCCCAGGAATGAGAGGCTTAACATATGAGAAATGTTTGAGGACTCTGGGACTATGCTCAATGGAGTTGAGAAGGCTGAGGGAGGGAGCTGATTGAAACTTACAGATGTGACAATGCTGCCCCTTTTACAAGGGTATGTTGACCTTGATTTTCTTTCAGGACAGGTCGTAAAGACAGAGTTGCTGATTTGAATGGAAATGGTTACTTTGAATAATGGCAGGGGAGTGGCCAGTCCCCCCAGTTCAGTTCTTTTTTTTTAAGCTTGGTTTAGTTTTTTAGCAAGAAGTCAGAAACTTGCTGAGGACCTCAAGAAGCAGCTACAGTGAAAAGAAGTTCCATGTTTCAACAGAGGTCTTGCCTGGACTTCCTCTCTGATGAGGTAAGAGGTGTAAGACCCTGTTTTTGAATTTACCCTTTTTCAAAGAGTGTGTTGATGGGATGCTGCAGGGATTGGAACAGTTTCGTTAAGTTGCGATATCATGTCAGTTGGGTTATCAAATAAGTTATTCTAAATTCTTTTCTTTTGTTTGTGTATCATCTGTACTGCTTAAATAAATTCTGTTTGTTTTATCTGAGTGGTTTGACCGGCTGCATCATTCCTGGATTATCCACCTTAAGTCTGCCTTAGAGATAATAAAAGTTAGGGTCTGGGCTACCTTCTGAAAATGTTTTGAGGGGGATCTGGCCTGGTACAAAACATAGAATACTGAATGGCCTGGACAGAGTGGATGCTGGAAAGATGTTTCCATTGGCAGGTGAGACGAGGACCTGAGGGCACAGCCTTTGAGTAAAGGGAAGACCCTTTGGAACGAGGATAAGGAGAAACATTTTTAGCTAGAGAGTGGTGAATCTGTAGAATTCATTGCCAGAGAGGGCTGTGGAGGTCAGGTCGTTGTGTATATTTAAACCAGAGAAACGTAAGTTCTTGATTGCCAAGGGGATCAAAGATTACCGGGACAAAGCAGGAAAATGGGGTAGGAAAACCTATAAGCCATGATTGAATGACAGAGCAGACTCGATGAGCCAAATGGCCTAATTTCTGCTCTCTGGTCTTACGTCCAATAAGGTCAGATTCATTTAGCCAGAGTCGATACAGACCTATTAGGAGCATCATTTCCATGATATTAATTGTGCCCCTTGCTTTGCCTGCTCCTGTCCTCTCTTGGATCAATTATACAGAATTTCTGTGTTTTTGATTGTGGGGAACACCATTACTTCCCTGAATGCGATTGTAGCTTCAGGATTTAATGCAGATGCAGATTCATATACAAATCCTGAAATTCTGCTCTGCCATTCACTGCTCCTCTGCAGACTACTCTACAACGCTATTAATTCCCGGATATTTTAATCATTAGTAATCTCTCAAAAAGAATGATCATAATATTTTAGCTTTATGTGCTAGTGAAATTTGGAATAAGGGGATAGGGCAGTTTTGCACCTTCTCTAGTAGGTACATCCACATACTGAATCAGAAAATTGTCTTGTACACACTTAAGAAATTCCTCTCCATCTAAACCTTTAACAGTATGGCAGTCCCAGTCGATGTTTGGAAGTTAAAATCCCCAACCATAACTACCCTATTATTCTTACAGATAGCCGAGATCTCCTTACAAGTTTGTTTCTCAATTTCCCTCTGACTATTAGGGGGTCTATAATACAATCCCAGTCAAGCGATCATCCCTTTCTTATTTCTCAGTTCCACCCAAATAACTTCCCTGGATGTATTTCTGGGAATATCCTCCCTCAGCACAGCTGTAATGCTATCCCTTATCAAAAATGCCACACCCCTCCTCTCTTGCCTCCCTTTCTATCCTTCCTGTAGTATTTGTATCCTGGAACATTAAACTGCCAGTCCGGCCCATCCCTGAGCCATGTTTCTGTAATTGCTATGATATCCCAGTCCCATGTTCCTAACCATGCCCTGAGTTCATTCTGGGGTACAGATGCAATAGGAGGGATAGAAAGGGAGACAAGAGCAGAGGGGTCGTGGCATTATTGATGAGGGAAAACATCATGGCTGTACTTAGAGAGGATATTCCCGAGGGATCATCAGTGAAGTTATGTGAATGGAATTGAGAAATAAAAAAGGGCTGATCATCTTGATGGGACTGTACTACAGGTCGGAAATGTGTTGCTGGAAAAGCGCAGCAGGTCAGGCAGCATCCAGGGAACAGGAGAATCGACGTTTCGGGCATAAGCCCTTCTTCAGGAATCCTCACTTCTGCAGTCTGCATCTGCAGTCCTCACTTTCTCCCCTGTACTACAGGTCCCCCAATTATCAGTGGGAAACTGAGGAGCAAGTATGTCGGGAGAGCTCAAATATCTGTAAGAGTAATAGGGGAGTTTAACTTTCCAATATAAACTGGGACTTCCATAGTGTTAAGGGCTTGGATGGGGAGGAATCTGTCAAGTGCATTCAAGAAAACGCTCTGATTGAGTATGTAGATGTACTTATTAGATAAGGAGCAAAATTTGAACTTCTCTTGGGAAATAAGGCAGGAGTAATGACTGACGTGTTAGTGGGGGAGCACTTTGGGACCAGTGATCTGAATTATAACAGTTTTAAATTAGTTATAGAGAAAGACAGGCCTCGTCTAAAAGTTAAAGTTCTAAATTGGAGCAAGGCCAATTTTGATAGCACTAGACAGGAACTTCCAAAATATTGAGGGACGCTGTTCTCAGGTAAAGGAACAACTGGCAAATGGGAGGTTTTCAAAAGTGAGATAATGAGAGTTCAGAGACAGTATATATCTGTTCGACAAAAAGGGAAGGATGCCAGGAGTAGGGAACACTGGATGACTAGACATATTGAGGCTCTGGTTAAGAAAAAGAAGGAAGTATATGTCAGCTACAGCCAGCTGGGATCTAGGGAATCCCTTGAAGGGTGAGGGGCAATGGAGAGGGGTGTGGGTTCCACTTTAGAGGAAAATCAGGAGACCAAATAGGGGATATGAGAAAGTTTTGGCAGAGGTTAAGGAGAATCCAAAGAGATTCTACAAGTTCAAAACAGTAACTAGGAAGAGAATAGGGCCATCCATATATAGAACCACAGGAGAATGGTAAGGTCCTGAACGAATATTTCACAACAGTATTTACTATGGAAAAAGACCTGGAAGGTAGGAAAATAAATAGTGTTGTCTTGAAAGGGTTCATATTACAGAAGATGCAGTGCTGTAGGTCTTAAAACGCATAAAGATAGGTAAACCCCCACGACCTGATCAGGTGTACACCAGGACATTGTGGGAAGCTAGGAATGAAATTGTGGATCCCTAGCAGAGACACTAGTACCATCAACAGTCAATGAGCGAGGTGCCGGAAGATTGGAGGTTAGTTAATGTTGTGCCATTGTTTAAGATACCCTGTAAAGAAAAGGCAAGAAACTATAGACTGATGAGCCTTTCACCAATGGTAGATCAGTTGTTGGAGGGGATTCTGACAGATAGGATTTACATGCATTTGGAAAGGCAAGGACTGATTAGGGACAGTCAGCGTGGTTTTGTGCATGGGAAATCATGTCTCACTAACATGAAGAGATGACAAAGATGATAGATGTAGGCAGAGTGGTAGACATTTTCTACATGGACAATGGTAAGGCCTTCAACAAGGTCGAGCATGATAGACTAGTTAGTAAAGTTAGCTAACATGTGTTCCAGGGAAAGCTAGTTAACTGGATACAAAATTAGCTTGACTGTAGGAGGTAGACTGTGGTGGTAGAGGGTTGATGTTCGGACTGGAGGACTGTGACCAGTGGTGTACTGCAAAAGGCTTGGTTCTGGGTCTACTGTTGCTCATCATTGATTTGGATGAGAAAATCGGAGGCATAAGTATTAAGTTTGGACAGTGAAGGTAATTTTTGAGTAAAGCAAGATCTTAATTAGCTGGGCCAATGAGCTGAGGAGGTGGCAGATGGAGTTGAATTTAGATAAATGTGAGGTATTGCCTTTTGGTAAGACAAATCAGGGCAGGACTTACACAGTTAATGGCAAGACCCTGGGAAGTGTTGTCAAACAGCGTGACCTGGGAGTGCAGGTATACAGTTTCTTAAAAGTGGTGTCAACTGTATAAGAATGGTGAAGAATTTGGCACACTTACCTTCACTGGTCAAACTTTGACTGCAGAAGTTGGGACATCACCGTGTGGCTGTACAGGCATTGGTGTGGATACTTTTAGAATACTGTGTACAATTCTGTTATATGAAATATGTCATTAAACTGGAGAGGGTGCAGCAAGATTTACAATGCTTTTGCTGGGACTGGAGGGTTTAGTTTATATGAAGAGGCTAGATAGGCTGGGACTTTTTCCCCGAGAGCATAGGAAGCCGAAGGGTGACCTTATAGGGGTTTATAAAATACTGAGGGACACGGATAAGGTCAATAGCCAAGATCTTTTCCCTGCACTAGGGGAATCTAAAACTACACGGCATACATTCCAGATGAGAGGGGAAAGATTTAAAAGGGACCTGAGCAGCAACTTTCTCACAGAGGGTAGCACATATGGCATGAATTGCCTGAGGAAGTGGTAGAGGTTGATACAATTACAACATTTAAAAGGCATTTGGATGGGTACATGAATAGGAACAGTTTAGAGGGATATGAGCCAAATATCGGCAAATGAAACGAGTTCAGTTTGGGAAAGCTAGTTGGCATGGATGAGTTGGACCAAAGGTTCTGTTTCCATGCTATGTTACTCCTTCACTCCATATATTCCAAATTTCATTTCACTGCACCTTAATTTTTTTAAAAAGTTGATGAATTTTAGCACTCATCATTCTATTTGGTGTCCGTGGAAATTCTGATTGGTGCTTGGGCAGTTTGACGATGCTGAGAAAAATAGAACAAACAATTGTACACAGAAATATTTAAATTTCTCCTCAGGGGCTACTAGATCTTTCAGTGCAACTTTCCTTTAAGTTGATGATAGGCACCATTGTTTCAAGCTGACCACAAATTACGGACTGTATTTTCATGGCATCTAGTGGACCTTCAGTAGACATGCCAACATACAAGCTTCAGAAATGTTGATTTTTCCAAAGAATATTGAACAGATTGAATCAACACTGAACAAAAGCCTATGACCAAGGTCATGACTTCAAGGCAATTGTAAAGTTATCTTCAATTTGAATACATTGGATTTCAATATCTTTATTACTGTTTTGGGATCACATTCGACAATACAATTTCTTTGCTGTGAAATCCAATTACTTCATGAATGACACATGAAAGTAGTATTTACTATGGCAATGCATTGGAAATGAACTTGTCATGGCTTAAAATATGGTTATACCCAAAATTTCATCTGTCATATAAATTAAGGAAGAGGCGAGACATATATCAAAGTGCATTTTGTTTGCCGGGGCATATTTATAAATCCTGGAATGAGTAGTGTTCAATTCTGTGGCTTGCTATGCATCCTTGAATACGTTTCTGCATCTTTTCACTTTCATCCCTGTGTAGTTCTTTCCTTAGAGTAAGTGTATTTACAAAGAGCTGTGGTACATTTCTCACATCAAAGTGACTTCACTGCTGCTTTTGAATCTGGCATAAACTGTTGGGAACAAAATCTGCTTGCTGTTAATTGTTGCACTTCTACATGGAAGGATACCAAACAGACTGTGGGTACATTGACAATACTGCAAGGTTTCTGTTTCTGAACTTGCCAGCCCATGAGTTTAGTGAACATACAAGACCAGAAAATGTCTGCAAGTTTGCCATTGGTGCAAAGCAATTCTTTTCTATTTTCTTCATTCATGGTATGTGGGGATCTTGGTTAAGTCAGCGTTTATTGCACCCCCCCCCACCCAGTTGCCATTGAGAAGCTGGTGATGAGACATCTTTTTGAACCACTGCAGTTCTTCAGGTGGAGTACATTCACAATGCTGTCAAGGAGGACTTTCCAGGATGAAAGAATGGCAATGTAAGAATGATGTGCAGCTTGGAAGGGAAGTTGCAGATGATGGTGTTTACATGCATCTGCTGCCCTTATGCTTTTCGGTGGGTAGAGGCCATTGGGTGGAAGGTGCTGTTGAAAGATGCTTGCTGACTTTGTTATGGACCAGGCCTGACTCCCAAAAAACATTTTTAAGCAGGTAGCCCAGACTGTAACTTCACCACTCATTTTTGGTAAGTGTATAGCGGATGTTCCCGGAGTAAATCAGCTGGTCCGATTGCCAAGTTTTAAACAGAGAATTTATTTACAAAATTACGGAATGAAACACAATGAACCGAAAATAGAATACCTGAATAACTTATCCTATCCATTAGTCAGGGTAAATGTAGGGAAATGAGTCTGGGTAGGTTAGTCTTCAGAGGCTTGGTGTGGACTTGTTGGGCCCAAGGGCCTGTTTCCACACTCTAGGGAATCTAATCTAAAATTCCTGACAGACTATTCTGACTTAATGATGCTGTTCCAAAAATATGTGCAACAGTCCTAATAAACAGACCCCTTAGCACAAAGAGTAAAAACGACACAAAAACCTTAGAGGTTACAAGGTCAGGAGGGCAGAAGGAGAGGCAGAGGGTCCACATTCGACTGTAACCCTGACTCAACTAACCCCCGAACTGAACTGACCTGCGCAACTAGAGTACTGGCCACACCCTCTTGATTATACTAGTTTTTTTTTAAAGACATGAAAACCTTAGGCCGGAGGCATTATCTGTTAGGGGTAAACAAAAAGGGCCCAATAAACCTTTCAAACTCAAGCCTAGTTGGAGCCAGGAAAATTACCCCTCTCTGAAAAAAACTCAAGGGCACAGCAACTTTGAGAAAGGACAAGCTTTGTGTGCACTTTATACAAGGCACCCATTGCTGCCCCTGTATGTCACTGGAGGAGGCAGTGCATGTTTCTGGTAGTAGATGAGAAGCTAATCAAATGCATTACTTTAGCCTGGATGGGTTAGGATTAGGCTTGGGGTTAGCTTCTGGGTGATGCTGGTGCTGTACACATCTCGGTCAGTGAAGAGTATTCCATCACATTGCTGACTTGTGCCTTGTAGATGGTGGACAGGCTTTGGGGAGTCAGGAGGTGAGTTACTCACTGCAAAATTCTGAATCTCTGACCGGCTTGAGAAGCAACAATATTTATGTAACTGATCTAGTTCAGTTTCTGGTCAATGGTTACCACATTTATGGTGGCAGGGTTGATCAGTGACGGTAATCCCATTGACTGTCAAGAGGAGATGGTTGGACATTCTCTTTTATGAAACCAGAAAGTGCAGTAGAAGCTCAGCAGTCAAGATTAGAGTGGTGCTGGAAATGCACAGCAGGTCAGGCAGCATCCGAGAAGCAGGAAAATTGACATTTCGGGCAGGAGTCCTTCATTAGGAACCATTCCTGATGAAGGGCTCCTGCCCGAAACATCGATCTTCCTGCTCCTCGGATGCTGCCTGACCTGCTGTGCATTTCCAGCACCACTCTAATCTTGACTCTAATCTCCAGCATCTGCAGTCCTCACTTTTGCCTAGAAGCTCAGCAGTCTGGTAGAATTCGTGAAAAAAGAATTAGCATTTCAAGTCCAATGTAATTTTTCTCTGCAAAGATTCCCTCTTGTTGAAGATGGTCTTTGCTTGGTCTGAATACTCTCTAGCTCTTGGACATATTGCATATGGACATGGGTGGCTTGCCTGAGCAATTACGAATTGTGAAACCTTTTTTAAAAATTATTTCACTCGTGGGACATGAGCGTCACTAGCTAGGCCAGCATGTATTGCCAATCCGTACCTGCTCCTGAGAAGGGGGTAGTGAGCTGCTTTTTTGAACTGCTGCAGTCCATGCACTGCGAACCAACAATGCTGTCTGGGAGGGAATTGCAGGATTTTGACTCAGTGACAGTGAAGGAATAGCGATATATTTCCAAGTCATGGTTTTGAGTGGCTTGGAGGGGAACTTGGAAGTGATGGTGTTCCCATGCATCTGCTGCCCTTGAACTTCAGGTTGGTTGTGTTCACGCATTTGGAAGGAGCTGTCCCACAACCTTTGATGACCTTTTGCATGCAGGTTGTGGACTGTACACACTGTTGCTATTGAGTGTCATTGGTGGAGAGATTGAATGCTATTGGCTGCTTGGTCCTGGTTGGTTTCAAGTTATTTGCGTGTCGTTAGAACTGTCCCGAACCAGTTCGATAGGGAGAATTCCATCACACATTTGACTTGTACCTTGTAGATGGTAGACTGGCTTTGGGGAGTCAGCAGACATGCTTACCTTTGACTATATGATTGAAGGTAGGTCATGGATGAAGCAGGTAAAGATGGTTGGGCCAATGCACTTTCCTGAGGAACATCTGCAGCCATGCCACAGCTACAACAATTACAACAGAAAAAGCTATTGCAAATATGGCAGGACACCACCAGATAATTAGGTTTTAGATGAACTATTAGCTCACAATCTCAATTTAGGTTTTCCCTCTGTTTCTAACATGGGTTTATTTATGAAGGATGCTGCACCACCTTTTTTCTTGGTTGTGTCGGATGTAACAATTCTGGCTGAGGTTTTCTGAGGACTCAAAGCTAGAATGTCCTTGTAGCACTTCCTTTGAGTGCTCTCTCAACTCAGTCCATTTTCAAGCTATCAGAGATCTGCCTTTGGGAGTGAATGTCATTTAACTTTCTGCGACATGTGACTCCAATAAATTGAGAGTTTGACTTCAGTTTTAGTAGTGCTCCTGAACTGGGCTGATGTCTCAGTGAACCAAGGCCTATGGGGTTCCTGTCTACTCTGATCCCGCTTTGGGCCCACTGCAGAAGGCAATGGTCCTGCAGAAGGCACAGTGATGTTAGAATACCTCACCATAAGTGTGAGAGCAGGAAAACAGTAATGTAAGTATTTGCCAGAAATATAAAATGGTGTTCAAATATCTTGAAGCAGTGATTCAGAGACGGAACAGCAAGTTCATGCTCCACAAACTGTTCTCACTCCTCTGGTTTACTGCTGGAGAACAGGCTGCAGCCTGCTGTGGGACCCTGGAAAACCTTTCATTGCAGGTACCTAAAGTCAGGATGGCTGGGTCTTCTTGGCAAAATGATGTGATTTCATGTCATTAAAGTGAGCTGACACACTGACTCTCAAATGTTACATCATGCACACATCTGCAACAGCAGTCATGGCCACCACTTCTATGCTGGAAAGGATGGACCTCAAAATCTGTACAAAATCCTGTGTCAAGTTTTTGCTGGACACATCCACGCTCCTCATCAGTGACAGCAGGTTTCCTGACAGATCATTGTGTGAACATATACACCACACAACCATCTTCATCTGATTCCTCTATGGTTGAACCCCTGTGTATCCTTGTCAACTGGGGAGCTTGCGACTTCCCCTTGGTAAAGGCGACTCACTGTGTGAAGATCTGGCTTCTATGATATCCTTCACAACAGATGTAACGTCACCAGTGATTGCAAGTGTGAGATGATTGAATGGTTTTTCCTCTATCAGTCTTCTGTTCTTCTTTCACTTCACAGTCCTCCACTAATGCTTGATAATGTTTTAATAGCTGGGAAGAACAAAGACATAAGCATGGTGTTGCATAATGGAAATGATTACACTACCGGCAGCTTGTGTATCAAAGAATATTGTGGGATGAGGGGGAGACGATTTGCAAGAAGGTGAATCAACTTGAAATAACTGTCAATGTCTGGGTCATGGTTACTCCAACAACTGGCCAGAACTGCATTGGGATGAGGATATCAGACATGTTTGTCAAATGCTGAGGAGATGGCGGGCCTTCTGGTGTATGGCTCTTCATCATTCAGGAGAGAGGGGTGTTGCAGTGAACCTGGTACAATTTGTTTGAGTGATGTAGCTGTCATTTCTGAATAGCTGACCACGTATGTGAGGTTCACAGCAGTGCTATAAGTGTATGACGATGAGGTAAAATAATGGATGTCAGGTATGAGTCATGTTTGACAGACAATATTGATGGATCAGCGAAATGATTACAGTGAATTGAGAAATTTCTGAGGTTAGACATTCAGTAATAAGAGTACAGCAGTTGAGAACGTATAAATTGAACTTGATCACTTGAGTGAGCTCATTGAATTTCTTCACACACAGCACAGAGCTCCACCACTGACATTAACTGTGGCAGCTTTCTTGTTCCTGCTACTTGTACAATTTTGTCTCAACTGTCTCCTGTCCTTTGGATACAGGATACATTCCTACCTGTCCTACTCTGCCATCAAAATCTCCAGTGCTACCTCAGAGAACCTTACAGCACTCTTTCTGTCTTACGTTACAGTCATTCTTCTTTCTGCTCAGAGACTCCTCCTTCACCACTTCTAGCACCTACTGCAGCCAGAATTTACTTTTGCTTTACAAGTTACAGTCTGGTTTTAAGAAGCACAGACTGGATTTAAATAATGCCAGTCGCATGCGAATCTGAGCCACTGCTCAGCCTTGCAGCTGACGAGCAGCACTGAGTGAAACATGGAGCAGAATTCTATCATTATAATGAACTATCAACACAAGGTTTGCATGTGCCTGAATCACAAAAAAATGCATGTGTAATGACAAATTTAAAAACTCAAATCGTCCAGTTAAGTTTGACCTAATATGTCACCTATACAATCTGAACCAGGTAACACAAGTTAGCATGGTGAATTCTGTCCGATAAGGTAAATTCTGAATGAATGAATGCATTACGCTCCATACAGTCTGATGAAGTCTTACAGTTTCGGGTGTGGAAATTCGACAATAACTCTGGATCTTGAAGGGTATAGCTATGCCATTCCAAAACTCTTCACAACAATGTATGACTAGCTAATGTAACTCACAGAAAGAGCCTTTTTTGTTGAGACTACTAGTGGCAGTTTCTAGAGGCTGAGGGATGACGTTATTGAGGTTTATAAATCATTACAGGCATAGATAAGGCGAACAGCCAAGTTTTTTCCCCCAGGGTAGGAAGATCCATAGCTAGAGGGTATCAGGTTAAGGTGAGAAGAGAAAGATTTAAAACACACCTGAGAGGTAACTTTTTCCACACAAAGGATGCTGCATATATGGAACGAATGGCCAGAGCAAGTAGTAGAGGTGAGTACAATTGCAAAATTTGAAAAATATTTGGGAAGGTACATGTATAAGAAAGGTTGAGAGGGATATGGGCCAAATGCAGGCAAATGAGACAAGGATACCTGGTTGGCCTGGGTGGTTAGACCAAAGGCTCTGTTTCCAAGCTGTGTGACTCTATGACTTGATATGGGCCTTAGAGTCCAACGAGGAAACAGGTATATTGGCAGCATCTTTCTATCCACAAATATCATCATTTCAACATTAAATTGTACAGTGGAAGTGTAAAAGGAAGAAAAAGAATGGGAGTGAGTGAAAGAGGAAAGAGAATCTCCAACAATAATTAAAATCTAAAGGAATCAGATTCAGGACTTGCAAATATTAATTGTCAGCAATAGAGAGGTTGCTTGGCAGTAATTAAGATATATCACATTATTAAAAGTCCACTTACACTTGGATGACTAACGCTAGCTTTTTCTGATGTAATTAGTGCCCACTTCATGCTCTTGCATGTGAATTCTGAGTATCTCAGCATGATATCGATATTCAAAGCTTCTGCAAAGTAAGGTAGCTTGAATAACAACCTTTTGCTTCCTTCATGCAGCTGAGTATGTGTGTGACCACTAGAAATTAGATTGACACTGCTCACCTCACCACCATTTCTTTTGAAAATCCAGGGTCTCCAAATCTAAACATTTAGCCAACAAGCAAATAGATTAGCAATCACTTCTTGATAAGTGTTTTTTTCTGAGGGACCTTCTAAATTCATAGCAAAGTAGTACTGTTGTCGACATGCATGTTGGGTTGTGAACTCAAAATCCTGAAGGAAGTCAAAAGAATTTGATGTAGAAACAATCTCATTCTATGTGAACTTTGTTTGTCAAATTTACAGAGAATAACAATGAAAGATGAACTTATAGAAGTGACACTTACTGCCCCACTACTTGTTAGCTTACAATCAGCAATTCTTTCATGCAATTAAATTCATGATAGTTTCCAGATTCTCTTGGAGTGTACTGTGATCTGACAGAGTTCCACAGTTCCGCGCAGAACATACAGATTTTACATAAAGCTATTTATGACTCGCATGTTTTGGATGAAACAGCATTCTCCTGCTCTGAAGTTTGCACTATTAGAATTTTCACGACACATGATTTTATCATCCATGGGTTGTTATGCAGCATTAGCAAACCTATAGACGTCCTCAAAGATAAGACAGAGGAGGCCTACTATCTGTGAAGTCATACCAGGGAAGAACTCTTGAAACAGATGGCTCATGAATATCAAAAAACAAATCAAGGAAACCTTTTGGTCAATCAATACAATTTCAAGGAGCTCAATTAGTTTTTGTTTTTTGCATGCCTGTTGTATTGTCGTCTAATCATGAATTGCAGCATACAATGTAATAACAAAGCTTACAGCTTACCATGATGCAATTCAAGAATGTTTTAAATCTAATTTTCAATTAGTTCTGTAAGGAGCAAATCTCATTTAAAACAAACCCCACACTCCAATGCAGTCACTGCACTGCAGTTATATAAAGTACTAAATGCATAAGAACAAATGCTGCTATAGGACTGACATTTCAATTTGAGGTTATTTTTGGTTACAGTTATATTATAATACCATCCTCGCTGTTTCATACAACATTTGGCAACACCTGCTTCAGCCTGGGTGGAATCATAGCCAAGACAGAACCGTGCATACACCTGTTTACACATTTGTCTTGAATTTTCATAACCAAATGATTTGACAGCATAGAAATCAAAGAAACTTTTTGCACAGGACAAGGCCATTTGGCCCAATGTATGCATGTTGCGATTGACAAAGAGCGAGCCAGCTGAACACACCTTCCTGTATTTGGCCCGCAGCCTTGCAGGTCATAGTGATTCGAGTAAACATTCAAGGACTTTTTCAATGCAGTGAGGGTTTCTACCTCCATTGCACTTTGAGGTAAAAAAATTTCAGACTCCTTCTGGGAAAAAAAATACCTTATTTTCCCTCTAATCCTTCTAGTGATTACTTTCACTTTGGTTTTGATCTCTTTGATAAGGAAAGATTCCTCCATTTATTTTGTGTAGGCCACTCATAATTTTATATACCTCAAACAAGTTAGCCACCAGACTCACCTGTTCCAAGAACGACAACCTCAGCCTGTTCAATTTTTCATCATCACTAAATTCTTTTCAAACTTTGCAACATAATTGTAAAACTCCTCTATATGCATTCCCACGTTACCTTTAATATGGTGACCAGAACTCTCTTGAACAATTCACTACTTAGTGCTGTATACAGTTTAAGCATAACCTCCTTGTTCCTATATTTAATGTCTTGGATGGCTAATGAATGATAGCATGCTACATGTTTTCTTACCAGTCCTATCAACCTGCCCTGATATCTTTACAGACTGGTGGACACATACTCCAAGAATGTTCTGTTCCTCCCCACTAAGTGGGTATTCTCCCATTTATTATATTTTCTCTGGACGTGCTACCCTTGTCAAACTACATAATCTCTCATTTCCCTCGATGTAACTAACCAGACAATCTATATCTTCCTGCAAGTTTAAGTTTTCTGTTGCACTGTCGACAATACAGGGATATATATTTATACAAAGGTGACAAATAATTTAATTCCTTACTACATATTCCAGGCTGTTTCTCCTTAATTCTGATATAATCATCAGCCTTATGTTTTGAGAAGACAGCCACAATGTACTTATTAACATTCTTCACTCATATTTTCTGTTGCCAAATGTAGTTTACCATTTTGACACTTAATAGGCTCACCTTTAGTTTCAGTCACTTGCATGTATTTTATAGACTAATTAAATATCTTTAGATGTTGACATGTTGGATTGAGAAAAACGTAGGAGAAGGTGGTGGGGCTGCTCCATTAATTAATGAGGACACTAGTTCTGTACTGAGAGACACTTCTAACTTGAAACATCAAGATATAAAATTATTGGATGGTAGACCCATGATAGATAGTTATTAAGATTTAAACTTTATGAAAAGTTCACTTGATAACACATTGAGGGGGTTCATAATGGGGGATTAAACTTGACTTCTGAATCTCACAGCAATGGGGAAATTGCTAACTGCTATTCTACATCTCTTTTTGTGGCAGTAATTGTTTCTTTACACCATTTTTAAAATCTACTTTTCTATTTCATTCGAAGACTTGATAACCAGGAACATTATGTTGCCATTCTCCCATCTAGATTATTTTCTAGTAATTGCTACAAAATTATAATCTACGAATTACTCTATGTCTTCAGTTCAAAATACTCCTTGCCCAACAAGTCCATACCGACCCTCTGAACAGCAACCCACCCAGACCCATTCCCCTACATTTACCCCATTCACCTAACACTATGGGCAATTTAGCATGGCCAATTCACTTAAACCTGCACATTTTTGGACTGTGGGAGGAAACTGGAGCACCTGGAAGAAACCCACGCAGACACGGGGAGAATGTACAAACTCCACACAGACAGGTGCCTGAGGCGGGAGTTGAACCCGGGTCTCTGGCGCTGTGAGGCAGCAGTGCTAACCACTGAGCCACCATGCCGCCCAAAATCGATACAGGGTCCTTACATTATGAATGTTTGCACTTATGAATGCAATCCTATACAGGGGTGCAATTTTAACGACCTTGCGTATGAACATTTCCTGTACTTACAAACAGCTGCATTACACTCCTGCATTGTGTTCCAACTTGCACACACATTGACTTGCGAATAGACTCCAGATGGAACTGATTCACAATCTGGGGACCTCCTGTATGTAGAAGTACAAACTAAAGAATATATTTTCCAATCTGTGTTTGTTCCACCTTTAGAAAACTCTTGCTAATTGGAATAACTCCACAGAAGACAGCAAACAGCAAGAGCTGCCACTATCACATTGGGTTTATACTCTCAGGTTTCAGAAATCTGGTTTAAATGGTTCAGATTTACAAGATAAAGTTCGAAGTGCACAATTAGAACTGTTGATATTACTAAGCTATGGGATAACTAACATGGCCGAAAAAATAATCTTTCATTTTAATGGAACATAGAAAGAATAACTGAGAAACATGAGAATTTTGGTCATGTTTTTAAACCTTTTCACCGGATTATTCCTTGCACCATGGATTCGTAGCAAATGGAAGTAAATTGGAATGACACAGATCAATTACATGGAAATGAGAATGACACATAGGACTTATATCTAATAGAAGAAATTGTGATTGTGCATTGCATTTACATCCAATGGAAGTAATTGAGAATGACACTTTAAATCTAATAACATAATGGGAATGACACTTTGGAGATGTAGCTAATGAAGCCAATGAGAATGATTCATTGGACTTCTGTTTAATGCAAGTAACTAAGAATGGCACACTGGACCTGTCCTAATGAAGTCAATGGGAACGACATATTAACTTGTATTCAATGAAAAAAATGGGAATGACATTTTCAGCTCGAGTATAATCAAACTAAATGGGTGATATATTCGGCTTCTGTGCTTGTATAAGAATTAAACTTAAATTGCATATACATTTATCAAGACTTGACTGCAGTACTTTGAGCTATTTTACCACTGCAGGAAAATATTTGTATAGAATATCAGAAATTCTTACTAAAAGTAGAAAGACAGGTATTGATTCCAACATGTTTTCCTCAAAAAAAAAGTTCTTCAACCATAACTGAGTTTTCAATAAAGGGCAATCTCCTCAATACTACTCATTTTTGTTGCTGTTATTTAAAACTATCGAGGTTTTAATGAAAAGACCCATTCCATTCCATTCCTATCCTGATCCAAATAATTTACATTCATGAAATACGATTTTTGGAAGACCCTTGTGTCAGGCTTTGGCAACTTCTAGAGCTGCAGCATGCATTCAGACACAAATAATGTATTTATTGGTTCAGTTAATCATTGCACTTCTTAACATCACAGTGAGAAATTCAGACCAAGATGTCTTTCAGCAAGTACAAGAAAAAGGATTAGGGGGAAAACAGGATGCCAGACGTTTTGCTACATTATTGGATCCTACTTACACAGTTTACTCTTATACTAACTCAAGTGTTTGAATGTCTTTCATAGGTAAGTCTACATTCTATATAACATTGAAATTAGCCTTGATCTGTTCGTAGACATATGCAACATGCTCCACATAGCAAAGTCAGTTACTTATATCCAGCAACTGTATTTTTTTTCACTTAAGTGAACTGATTCTGTGTTTTGATAAACAATTAAGAGAATCAGACTTTTCAACTTTAACAATTTTACTGAAAAAAAAAAGTAACATAATAATTGCATTTGATCACAAAAGGCTTTTATTAAAACTAAGTCAAAAGGCAACATGATTTTAAAAATCATAAATCTAAGATTGATCCTAATAATTTACCAAAAACTCTTCAGTACACTCTGCTTTTCTCCTTCCACATTTCTTATCATTGACGGACCATGTTCTATTTCTTAGAAGTTTAACTAATTTGCCTGTATTTCCGGAGTCTCAAACTGACTGAATGAAGTTTCAAGTTAAGCTTCGAATTAAATAGAATCACCTTTGTCTCTATTTTCATATAACAAAAAGCATAACTGTAGTTTCCTGGATTTTGAATATCTCTCAAAAGATTGGCAGTCATAAACAAATGCAAGCAATCACAGATCCTCGGAGAAGGATAAGCTATTTTCCCCCCTCCAGCCCATTATCAGTTGCAATCTGCTTATACCCTGTTACTGGATTAATAGATTAATAGGAACCACTCTGTTGGTCTTATCAAGATATATGAGTAGAGGCCAAGAAACTGAATGTTCATTGACATCAGGTCAGGAATATTCTTATTCTCAGAGTAATTCTTGATGTATGGTAGTGTGGCTAGTCCTTTGGGACTACCATACATCAAGAACATCTCTGAAATGACAGCCAGACTACTGCGACCACTAGGACTTATAACAGCACACAAACCAACAGCCACACTCAGACAACAACTCACCAGAACGAAGGACCCAATACCCAGCATGAGCAAAACTAATGTAATGTACAAAATCCCATGCAAGGACTGCACAAAACACTACATAGGACAAACAGGAAGACAGCTAACGATCCGCATCCACGAACATCAACTAAACACGAAATGACACGACCAGCTATCCCTAGTAGCCACACAAGCAGACGACAAGCAACATGAATTCGACTGGGACAACACTACCATTATAGGGCAAGCCAAACAAAGAACAGCCAGGGAATTCCTAGAAGCATGGCACTCATCCTCAAACTCCATCAACAAACCCATCGACCTGGACCCAATATACCGGCCACTACAGCGGAAACTGACAACCGGAAGGGGCAGGGACAGGCCACTTTAAATGCCGGAGGAAACACCACAGAAGCGCTTCACAGGAGGGTCCCAAGCACTGAGGATGTCACCTAGACAGGGGACGAAACGTTTGCTACAAAAACTTCCAGCTTGGCGAACAGAACCACAGCATAGATCTCTCAAAGTTGCCACCCAGGTTGATAGGGTTGTTAAGCATGCATGTGGTATGTTAGCTTTTATTGACAGAGAGATTGAGTTTCAAAGCCATGAGGTCATGTTGCAGCTATACAAAACCCTGGTGCAGCTGCACTTGGAGTATTACGCACAGTTCTGGTTGCCACATTATAGGAAGGACGTGGAAGCTTTGGAAAGGGTTCAGAGGAGATTTACTAGGATGTTGCCTGGTACGGAGGGAAGGTCTTATGAAGAAAGGGTGAGGGACTTGAGGCTGTTTCGTTAGAGAGAAGAAGGTTGAGGAGGTGACTTAATTGAGACATATAAGATAATCAGAGGGTTAGATATGTTGGGCAGTGAGAGCCTTTTTCCTCAGATGGCGATGACTTACATGAGGGAATTGAGGGGTGATAGATATAGGACAGATGTCAGAGGTAGTTTCTTTACTCAGAGAGTAGAAAGGCCGTGGAACACCTTGCCTGCAACAGCAGTGGACTCACCAATGTTAAGGGTAATTAAATGGTCATTGGATAAATATATGGATGAAAATGGAATAGTTTAGGCTAGGTGGGCTTCAGATTGGTTTCACAGGTCAGCGCAACATCGAGGGCTGAGTGTAATATTCTATGCGCTGTAATATTCTATGTTCTATTCCTTAGGGAAACAAACATCACTGAAGAATATTGTATTTTAAAAGTTGACCCCATACAGTTCAGGAACCCTTCCCCACACTGCTGTAAAGTAAACTCTTGAACTTTTGTGTCACCAGTCAGCAAAGGAAGTTAAACAAGCAACCTGCTTGGGGCTAGCATGACTACAGGCTGAAATTGCACATTTCACATTTGCCACTGGTCACATTTTGGGGGGGAAAATCTACTGTTGTAGATCCTCAGTGTTTCACAGACACAAGCACTATCTTAGTAATCGTATTACGCTGCTTGAGAAGGCAGCTGTGACTCCATTTACAGTTCCATTATTCAAGTGCAACACCTTCTGATTCATTCCTTTTGGCCTTTCTCATTATCATGGAATGTAAAGTAGTTTGCTTATATTAGATGATGGCCTCAGGCAAACAGAGTTAACAAAGAAAGCAAATTTTTAGTTTTTGAAAAAGCTATGTCTTCTCTACATCATTCATTAAAGGGTCAAATTAATGTAGCTGTCATACATTGAGAATAAATTCACAAAGCCATTTATCTTGGTACTGTCTGTGAAGGGTCATCCTGAGAAATATTCCTCCGTACTCAGAGAATGCGCAGACATCAGTGAATAAAGTCAGCAATTAATGAAAGCATCATCTGAGTGTTGGTAAGAAAATCAACTTTGATCAGCATTGGAGTTTAATCTAAGAAATCCAACTTCTTCTATTGCAATGCATGCATAGGTGAAAACTACATAAAGTACAAATGATTGATTGGGAATTAAATGTTTTGGAAGCAAAACCAGGAAGCGGAATGATGATAAGGTTACTTCAAAAGCTAAACCTTGAACAGAACTAGGTGTCAGGGACTGGTCATGGATTGACATCGGAAGCAAACCCAAAAGAATTCAGGAAGGTCACAGCAGCAAGCTCATAGAGCTATCCAGCACAAAAACTTAGAGCCATAAAATCATTGAGGTGTACAGCACAGAAACAGACCCTTTGGTCCAACTTGTCCACACTGCCTAGATCTGCTAAATTAATCTAGTTTCATTTACCAGCATTTGGCCATTATCCCTCTAAACCCTTCCTATTCATATACTCTTCCTATTCATGTACCCATCCAGATGCCATTTAAATGTTGTTATTGCACTAGCGTCCACCACTTCCTCAGGCAGCTCATTCCATACACGCACCACCCTCTGTGTGGAAAAGTTGCCCCTTAAGTTCCTTTTAAATCTTTCACCTCTCACTTTAAACCTATACCCTCTAGTTTTGGACTCTCACACACCAGGGAAAAGACTATCGCCCTATCCATGCCCCTCATGATTTTTATAAACTTCCATAAGGTCACTCCTGAACATCCAATGCTCCAGGGAATACAGCCCCAGCCTATTCAACCTCTCCCTATAGCTCAAACCCTCCAACCTTGGCAATATCCTTGATGATCTTTTTTGAATTCTTTCAAGTTTCACAACATCTTTCCTAAAGCAGGGAGACTAGAAATGAAGACAGTATTCCAAAAGTGGGCTAACCAATATCCTGTATAGCTGCAACATGACCTCCCAACTCTAATACTCAATGCTCTGACCAATAAAAGCAAGCATAAAAAGTGCCTTCAGCAAAACCAAAAGAAAAACAATTCAACTGGAGTAAATGTCACTATGTATATAACTGAAATTGCCTATAGAGAGGAATTTCTAAATGTGTAAATAAATAATGTTCCATGGAGATTTTCCAATCTGAATCGGAGCATTGTGTAAACAAAGAAACCCCCAATATAAAATGGACAATACACAATGCTAAAGTATCAATATCTATACTTCAAGTTATTTATAATAGAAGTATAAAAACATATTCACTATTTATTAAGTTTTTGGGAATGGATGATAAGATTGTGAATAATGTTAAATTTGATCAGCAGGTTGCCAATGATTTTCTGAATGCATTGCAATTCAGTCTTTTGAGAAAACGTTTACAAATTCAACAAGATTGGTCAAATATGTCTATTCTCTCCCAGTTATATAGCTGATGGTTGAAAAGACATCTGTTATTCACAGATCAAGGAGAACTGCATAAACATTTCTACTTTTTTGGACAGTGGAATATGATAAAAAGAAGCAACTCATTTACTTCTTTGTGTTTAGAACACATGCAAAAAACTAAAGATTCTGCTCTGGTTTTTAAATTGTTCAGTGGTGTTATCCCTCTTGATCACTGTAATCTTCTCCAACCTTAAAATCCATCAAGATTTCTGCAATACTCCAATTCTGGCTGTACATTGGCTACCTCAGTCGGATGTTGTGCAATGTTCTTGCTAAGCCTTTTTGCCTTTTGACCTCTCTCTCTCCTCTAAGATATTTTCAAAAGTTCCTCTTCGATCAAGCTTTTGGACATCTGCCCCAATACTTCCTCATGTGAGTCAGTGTCAAAACATGTTAAAAAATGTTCTGTTGAAGTACTGGGTGGTTTTACTGTGGAAGCATTGTCACGTATCAGCTGTGGCTCAGTTAGTAGTTGCCTCCTTACTGGGTCAAAATTCTCCAGCTTCAACCCCCTCGACAACCCTAGAAGGACACATCTGCCCTCTTTGGAGGTGGCAAAGAAGGTGGTGAGAAGGGAAAATAGTTGAGTGAGTTGGCATTGATCACGTACTTGCCCCTTTCTTGTTGCCATAACAATTAAGTGCTGGGTAAGAATATTCACCGGTATCATTTGACTCACCATGAATTAAAGCCCTTATGTGGTCAGTTAATAGCCACCTAAAGGACTCAACTTGCCATCAGTCTAGTGCCTCCTTAGGCAGGGTGGAAAAGTGATTTTCCAATAGCACGACCTATCTACCTGACTTGAGGTGGGGATATCAATTTGCCCCATTCTGGGGTCAATTGGGTACAAGTATGGGGGGGGGGGGGGGGGGAAGGAGATAGCTTTTGAATGTCCCCCATTCCGTGGCCTAAATGTAAAAGGCCTACCTTCTCACTTCTGGATCCTCTGAAGACGAGGCCTCCAGTGACAATCCATAACACTCAGGGACAGCTGGCCTTGGGTTGGCAGCAACTTCTGGTGATGTGGGACTTCAATATCCAAACCTTGATTTGCTGAAGAGCCTTAACAAGTGGAGATGGAGAGTGAGTTGCCAGTGACCACCTCCAATGTTACACTTTGTCTGTAAAATGGCAAATCACGGCCTTCAGCAGAACATTCAAGGTTGATATTTGAGTACAATATGGAAATTGTACTGCACCGTGGGAGATGCTAGCTTTTGAATAAGACATTGAAACAAAGCACCATCTGCATGCTCTGGTGGATGTAAAAGATCCAAGGGTGTTCCTATGATGAAGGTATTGAGGGAAGCTATCCTCAGTGTCCTGATCAACATATATCCCTCAATCACAAAACCAAATTATCTGGTCATTATCATATTACTGCTTGTGGAAGTTTGCTGCCTGACAGTCAATAAAAGTGCTGTATAAATGCAAGCTTTAGTTATTCCAATAAAAATCTAAATTATTGTTAAAGTAAAACAACAGTGATCCTAAATCCAAGCTGAAGTGGAAATGGGCATTGCCTTTCAAGATACAGCAGAATTTGGCTATTAATGAGGTCATTACCTGGGAATTGGTTCCAGAAAGTTTGGAAATGACTCCAAGTTCAAGCAGATATAAGTTGTTGAATGGTAACCAAGGCCTCAGGGAAATGTTGTCTATCGGGTACAAGCAGAACTGAATCTGTAATTTTAAAATGTGGTTTCTGGGCAGACAAGCTTGAATGAAGATTTGAAAGGCCCCTGCCTAATCTACCACAATACCTTCTGGAAGCCAAAGGAGCACAAAGCTGAGTTAGAAGTATTTCTGCCATTGCCAGGGTAAACTCAGAAGGTGACCCAGATTGGCAATTCCAGAAAAGCTACCAGGGAGTGAACAGCGATGCAAGTCAAACAACACATCATACAAGCCATTTAATTAATCGGGCCAGTTCAGTATTTTGTTTTAATTATCCCTTAACTGTGTCTGTTTGTCTGACTGTCTGACCGTCTTTGGCGTGAACGTAAACTAAAACGAATGTTTCAGGTTTAAAGCTTAAACATTGATTAGATTAACAAGTTGTTCAATTTTCTCTCTGCTACGATCATTGTATATTTAATAAATAGTTAAGTCTTTTGTTTAAGATGCAACACCACTATCTGGAAATTAATTATTTGCAAAGTCTGGGATCGGTTATTCAGAAGTCCATTTAGGAACAATTGGAATAATTATCGGGGGTCTTCAATGGTTTAATTTTACTGTGTTGCAAATATAGAGGCAGAATGACTGATTTCCTCTGGCTGTCTCTCTGTCTCACAACATACAGTCCAATATTGAGCCACAGACTGCATATACATTAATGATATCAGTTCCGTGTTTCCCAGACTCCTCAGGAATACTGGCTTAGCTGCAATGGCATCTCCTTTGATCTATCACAGTTTTTGTATGAGTAGCTATGTACTGCATTATGAATATATAATTACATGTTTTAGATACACAAATTCAAATTGGGAATTAAACCCCTAACGTAAACTAAGTGGAAATCTGAGAATTGAGAAACCAGCCTATAGAGCCTCATGCAATGACAATGGAATGGCCTTGGATTATTTGACAGGGTTACAATAAAATTCAGTGCTTAACAGTAATTGCCCACCTTAGTGCTGGACCCACATGAATGGAAGGGGCAGGAGTGAACAGACCACAGACATTCTTCCCCCACCTCACTGGAAGCACTTTATCCTGTCTCTAGTTCTCTAGCTAACTGAGTTCACCTGCCATTTTGCAATTCTCTTAATTTTATTGTAACCCTGTCAAATAATCCAAGGCCATTCCATTGTCATTGCATGAGGCTCTATAGGCTGGTTTCTCAATTCTCAGATTTCCACTTAGTTTACGTTAGGGGTTTAATTCCAAATTTGAATTTGTGTATCTAAAACATGTAATTATATATTCATAATGCAGTGTATAGCTACTCATACAAAAACTGATAGATCAAAGGAGATGCCATTGCAGCTAAGCCAGTATGTCTGAAGAGTCTGGGAAACACGGAACTGATATCATTAATGTATATGCAGTCCAGATCAAATTCTAAGCCAAAGGTGTTCAGGCTGCCAACACTGCTGACATGTCTGCTCTGGATCACACTTACATTCAGGAATTTTCACATTCTGCAAATAACAATGCATTACAATCTGCCATTTTATCGCATTGTAATTAAGTAATTATTAAATTCATTTATCTTCTCACTACCTCTTACTAAACTGACTTAAAAACTGAAATCTAATCAAATTCACAACTGCAAGAGTCTTGGGGTCATCTAGGTGATACTGACTGCCTGCCTCTGGGTCCATTCATCCGTTCCTCTGCCAGAGGTACTCACTGGCCTTGAAAATATTACATATGAAATTTTCAATTTCTCAATTTTCATTTTTTAAAAATACTATATGTATTTAAATACTTTTCTGAAAAGTTTGTTTCCATTGAAATTTTAACTAGTATCTAAATGAATCATAATCAACTATTTTGTTAACCAGAAGTGAAGGATAAAGTGGTTTTAACTTCCTGGTTTACTGTCAGTGGCAATACTTCAATGGCTCCTGATTAAATTGCAAATTACACTGTTGCTGGACATATGAAGATCACCATGTTTTACTTCCTGATCAAGCTGTCATCAAGAAAGGGGACATCTGTTCCACAGAGATCACTAGATCTTTATGAGCAGTCATTTGAGGTCAACAGGTAGTGGCTTAGCTTTGGAACTATAAGCAATTCCTTTCACCGTGATAGAAAGGCTATGGTAATTCAGTTATAACGCATGCACTTCTCAAATTGCAATTATAATTTGTATAGTTCAGTTCAAAACAGTGACAATTCTGCAAATGAAATAATACTGAGATTGGGATGCTGAGATTGTAAAGCAAACTCCTGTTGAATCCCAGTATTCTAGTCAGAACCCAGTGTAATCAGAATGCCATTTGGTGCAGTCTACATGCACAGTAATACCAATGACAACTGGTATCTTATAAAGATTGCTGTGCAGTTGATAAGACTGTAAAAATGCAATAAAATAAAAGAGAAATGACAGCCTATCAGCTTAGATTACTTTCAGCTCCCCTTGCCTTTTCTCCGAAGTGTAGATACATTTACTTTACTTTCTAAGTGTATGTGCATTTTTTAAAGATGTAAATGTGAAACTAATATCAAATTTCTCGGCAGAAGAATTTTCCATTAAATTGTGAACTCTGAAAAAGTTGTTATATTAAGGCCAAAAATTTCTTACCTCCTTGGTTCATCGTCTGATTCAATATAAAATGATTGTATCCACTGACCAACAATTTTCATTATGTTATAAAGCTATACTATGAGCCACTATACTTGCCTTCAAGAACACACTCTCTTTGGTCACTCTTCATGAATCATTATTTTAATTGTCACCTTCAGTCATAGCTTTTCTAGCTGCTATATGACTTGGTCCATGACTCTGAACATGATCTCTTGATCATCTTGCTGATAGTCCGACATAGACTATTGGTAATGTACATTAGTAGCAGTGGGCTGTACCTTTCTCACACCATGTCTATGATGTGGAGTCCCCTAATTCATTGTAACATCGGAACATGAATAGGCCATCCAGCCCCTCGAGGCTATTCCACCACACAATAAGATCATGGCTGATCGAAAATTAGATATCTGCCATTGTCATAATTGCAGACTTCAAACTCTAAACAGCTACTTGGTGTTTATGATCTATAACTATTATATAATTTCTACCCAATCATAATGGACTAAAACAAATTTTGATCCTGAAAATGATAGCAAATAAGCTCTTTGTTTTCAATCTGTGCAAAGTTACCTTCACTCTCAGTCAGTGCACTCAATGAAATTCTATGGCAGTCTTTTCACCATCACTCACGACATCACTGATCACTGCCCTAACTTAACAGTATGTAGAATGACATGCTATCCTTAGGTCCCAATTTGCATTGCATTGAACAAATAGTGCAGCACTCATTAAGCTTCTCTTACATACATCATAATGATCATCTTGTGCCTTTGACAAGTCTCATTTCACACCCTTCTTCAACAACTTGTCATGAAGCTCACACTATTCCAAGCTATGTAGACAGAAATGATGGATAAGATTGAATAGTGCTGAGAAGATAACTAAGGTGGGATATGTCTTCTGCTTTTTAACTGACAATGATGATTTGGGTGGTACGAATGGCATGTTGCAATTGCCTTTGACAAACATTTAATGCATAAGCATGTTCGCTCTACATGCATAGCTGCAAAATGTTGAGGGCACGGCTGTTATCATTGCCATAAACCATGCTTCTCGTTGCCTTCCAGGCTCTCTACTGCTATTCCACATACTCCTCACTCCCCTGTAGTTTTCTGCCAACACTATCCTCGTTGATACTTCCGCAAAAGCCACCTGTGCATCCTGGCATCACCCCACTCCACCCTACTCCCAATCTAATCTTGACTCCCATTCCTCTTAATGAATAACAGAGAACCATAGACTGTGATTTCCCCAGATTTCTGATCTACTTTGATCTGCAGCACCCTAACTGACAATATGAGCCTCTCCTGACTGCTGCTGCTGGCCACAGAGGACTAACTAATACCCACTCCCCAGACCGAAGTCAGATAGATCATGTGGTGGTGAGGGTGCCAAGTGAATTTCTGACTACAGTCGAGCCCCTGAACTGTGTGACTCTGACTGATTGTACTAGGATGCCCTGAATGACAGCAGCACCCCATGTGACCATTTGGTTTAATACACAGGCATTGTACATTGTACACAGGCAGCTGGTTCATGCTATAGATGTTCGATTGATGTCTCAAATGTGCTGTAGATCAAGTTGCCTCCACCCCTTCCTTCATTAACAAGGTGTTTAACAAACAATAATCTCCCCTAAATGACAGATCGCGGCTGCCTCATGAGAAGCATGCCATGCTGTTTACCAAAACCCTGAAAGGTGCAGCAATACACTCCGAATGTCAAGGTTGGCCTTGCCGCATTTCTCATTTGATTCTGCAACAACTCTTGCCACAGACCATTCAGATCCCTGTAAGATTCTGCAATATATATTTCCCCAGCTCATCTTCATGAGAGATTGTATATTCCATCTTATGATGTGGCTGTTTTCCATTAACGTGGAGACGTTTTCGTTCCTGCTTTGGCCTTTGCACAGCAAGCAGATGCAATATAGCCGATCATTTGACTCCTAAAGCTTTGAGCATTATCAAACAGATTTGCCTGTGGCATATTATAGCCAATGCAGCAACAACTAATCACTAAACTGTAATCAATAGCGTCCTCCTGAATACATCTCTCCAAATTATGCTTCACAGAAACATTCTGACAATAGGTAGAAGCTGCGCTAGTCAATTGTGTGGAACAATATTCTGAAATATTCTTTGATGTTGCCTTCCTGTTAAAGATAATCATACATGATTTTTTATTGAGTAACTTTGTGGCTTCATTCATTTATCAATCCATACATCATTCTGTTTCTGAGTACAAAGTCCAAAAATATACCCAAATTGTATTATAATCATGAATTCTTCAATGTGTCACAATGTACTGCCCAAATATTGCACAATGTTTCTGGTTTCATCTTCCAGATTTGGAGCTTGCTGCTACCTCCAGTCTTGGTGATGTTGATCTTGAATGGCATACCTTTTGTCTTGTTGGGAGCAAAGAGATTTGTTAATGTGCCTCACACACACGTCTGCACTGATCCCCATTAATAAAATTGCTTTGTGCATGCAAGAATTGCTGCATCCTGAATCTGGACCACTTCACTTTGACCTTTAAATTCTCATTGGTTATTAGCTTAAAGAACACATAAATTCACTTAATGCATCTCTTAAAAGCTCTCAAATTCTATAGTACATTCCTAGTCACCTGACATATCTCAAGGATATAGGTTACAGATGTAACAGAGACTGAATAAATACTTCACTGCCTCTCAAAGAGTAAAGCAGAAGTTAAAACATCCTGAATAGAACTAAAAGCACTTTGTGACGAAAATGTTGGAATCTTAACTAGCAGCGAATGAGTTAATGTTGCCTACAAAGTCAAAAAAAACTTTACATATTTTATATTTTACAGGAACAGCAAGTAATATATGAAACAAGACATTGGGAGAAACTATGTGGAAAGTGACACAGTTGTAAGTACGGAAGACTGTCCACAAGATTGCTTAATTTTACAGAAGATTATATGCCTCACGGGGTGTAATGAAGCTGCTCCTTTAACAAGCTTATGCTGTCCTTGGCTTTTTTTTTAAAAGAGAGGTCGTAAACGACACAGACTCTGAAAAGTCTGGGAATTGAAGGGTGTTCGGGCCAATTTGCTTATAGCTAATAGCTACTGTCTCAAGAAGAAGGCTTTCCAGTTGAATTAAAAAAAACACTTGTACAATGAAAGGGGAGCAGCCAGTTCTCCCAGCTCAGCTTTTCTCTGGTTTGTTTTTTTTAAAAGCAGTAATGTGAAGAAAGGCTGCTGGACTCACAGACACAGGTCAAGGCTAGTACTCTCTCTCTCTCTCTCTCTGACGTCTATCTTTTAAGATTTTGTGTTTGATTTTACCTTTTGTGCGAAGCCGTGTTTATGGGGATTGCTGCAAGTATTTGGAACAGCATGATTAAGTTGGGATGATTCTGTTGGGTTTTCGGAGAGGTTAAGTTATTTGCTACTCTGTTTACTGTTGTTTGTGTTTCATTCAGTAACCTTGTAAATAAATTGTTTTGTTTAAAACTAAGTGGTTTGACCAGCTGCTTTTCTCCTGGAATATCCACCATACACCTGCTTAAAACAACCAGCAAAGTTAGGGTCTGGGCTACCTTCTTTGAATGTTTTGAGGGGCCTGGCCTGGTCCATAACAGATTGGGGGCTCTTTGTGGTGTTTGTTTGATAGTTTCACATTGGGATTAGAGTTGTTGGACTCAAAAGCAGTGAGTGGTGGGGGTGCGTGTCTTTTGTTCTGGGTTTTGAGTTTGGTTGGTATAAACAATGCTTGGGATATCAATGGCTCTTTCAGTCACCAAGAGTTTTCTGGGACTAGGAGAAGTGACCCTGGCGGTTTTACAAAAGGTGATTAAGGCCAAGCTGTTGGAATCAGCAGACAATCTGAGGTTGGAGCTGCCTCCTTCTGTGAGGAAACAAGAGATAATTATAGCAACAGCTCAGCATTTACATTTGCTGGAAACACCATCAATCTTTAGAGACGGCTACAATTCAATTGAAAATGAATTGAGTGAAAGGCAAAAGACAAGGAATTATGATTAAAAGCAGAGGAAAGAGAAAAAGAATGAATTGCTTCAGCAGAAGAGAGAGAGAGTTTGAACTTCAGAAATTGGCACTGAGACAGGAGTTCAAAAATTCACTTTCTGAAGTAGTGAGAATGCATGTTGAAGAGCAGAGAGTTAAAATGGCAAGGTTAGCAGCTGAAATAGCTGATGATTATGAGTTGGCCCATAAAGCAAAGTTTGGCTTCCAGATTTAATTTCAATCCATGATGTGCAGGTCAGATGGATTGGCCATGCTAATTTGCACATAGTGTTAGGTGCATTAGTCAGAGGGAAAATGGGTTTGGGTAGGTACTCTTCGGAGAGTCAGTGTGGACTTGTTGGGTCAAATGGCCTGATTCCAAACTATAGGGAATCTAATCTAATTCTCTGTCCCCTTCAAGGGTTTCCTTTTTACCTGTGGTAAGTTATCATTATGATCTCCACAGAGATCTACCTTTCCCTTTCCAGGTGAGGATTTCTCTTTTCCCCAATTTCTTTACCTCATGGATTGAAATTGATTCCAACTTTGCTTCCAACCATTTGAATTCGATTTTGGGCATTAAGTGAGAGGACTGTTAAAATTGATTAAGGAGAAATTGGTAAGTCAGAATTCAGAGACCACATGTTGGGATTATGTGGCAAATCTAACAGAACAATTGAATAGATCTGGGGAGTTGGCTAGACAGTATTTAAAAATATCCCAGCTTACAATGAACCTGGAAGCAAACAGGAAATCAAAAAATCACAATTTTGCTATCAGGGATAAGGTGTTCGTGTTGTTTGCTGTGATAGGTGAACTTTTAAAAGCAAGGTTCAGTGGACCTTATCAAGTCAAAATGAAATTGATTGAGGTGAACTACTTGATAGGGACTCCAGACAGAAAGAAATCTCACAGACTGTGTCATGTGAAAATGCTCAACAGGTATTTTGACAGGGAAGGAAAGCAAGAAGGAATGTGTTACTGATTACAACGGAAACCATAGAGTCAGACATCACTGCCAGTCCGAGAGGCAGTCAGTTCTGCCAATCAGAAATTGGCGTGGAGGCAGGGCCGAGGAGTCAGACATCACACAGAGCCATGGTAATAGGGGACTCCATAGTGAGAGGGACTGAAAGGGGTTTCTGTGGCAACAGGCGGGATTTGAGGATGGTGTGTTGCCTTCCTGGTGCCAGGATGAAGGACATCGCAGACAGAGTGCAGGAAATCCTCAAGGGCGAAGGAAAAGAGCCAGACATGGTGGTGCATGTCGGCACAAATGATGTTGGGAAGAAGAGGAGGGACATTCTTCAGCGGGACTTCGGAGAACTCGGAAGAAGGCTGAAAAGCAGGACATCCAGGGTGGTTATCTCTGGTTTGCTAGTTCCTCAGGCTGGAGAGGACAGGAACAGGCAGATAATGGACTTGAATGTGTGGCTGGGGAACTGGTGCAGGAAGCAAGGATTTAAATTCTTGCATCACTGGGGTATGTTTAGCGGTAAGGATAAATTATACAAGAGGGATGGGTTGCACCTCAATAGGTGGGGGACCAGCATTCTGGCAGGTAGGTTTGCCACTGCAACACAGCTACGTTTAAACTAAATAGCAGGGGGAGGGGACAAACTGGAAGTTTAAGAAGAAAGTTAAAGGGAAAGTTAGAACAAGAGAA
>NC_057721.1:24449820-24453278 GCF_004010195.1 Chiloscyllium plagiosum | reverse complement strand
GTACTGGACCCCAAGAAAGGGAGTTTGTGGAGTGCCTCCGAGATGGATTCTTAGAACAGCTTGTACTGGAGCCTACCAGGGAGAAAGCAATTCTGGATCTGGTGTTGTGCAACGAACCGTACTTGATCAGGGACCTCGAAGGAGCCATTAGGAGGTAGTGACCACAATACAATAAGCTTTAATCTGCAGTTTGAAAGGGAGAGGGTAGAATCGGAAGTGACAATATTTCAGTTGAATAAAAGGAACTATGGACATGTGAGGGAGGAGCTGGCCAAAGTTCAATGGTGCAATACCCCAGCAGGGATGGCAGGTATTTCTGGGTATAATGCTGAAGATGCAGCATCAAAAAGGAAGAAAGATCCTAAGGGGAGGCAGGGGTGGCCGTGGCAGACGAGGGAAGTTAATGACCATATAAAGACAAAAGGGAAAAAGTATAACATAGCAAAGATGAGTGGGAAATCGGAGGACTGGGAAGCTTTTAAAGAACAACAGAGGATAACTAAAAAGGAAATAAGCAAAGAAAAAAAATAAGGTACAAAGTTAAACTGGTCAAAAAATATAAAGAAGGATAGTAAAGGCTTTTTTTAGGTATGTGAAAAGAAAAATAAAGGTTAAGACTAAAATTGGGCCCTTGAAGACAGAAACGGGTGAATTTATTACAGAGAACAAAGAAATGGCAGAAGAGTTGAATTGGTACTTTAGATCTGTCTTCACTGTGGAAGACACGAGCAATCTCCCAGATGTAATAGTGGCTGAAGGACCTGAACTGAAGGGAATTTATATTAGGCAGGAAATGGTGTTGGAGAGACTGTTAGGTCTGAAGGCTGATAAGTCCCCAGGACCTGATTGTCTGCATCCCAGGGTACTGAAGGAGGTGGCTCTAGAAACCGTGGATGCATTGGTGATCATTTTCCAATGTTCTACAGATTCAGGATCAGTTCCTGCGGATTGGAGGATGGCTAATATTGTCCCACTTTTAAAGAAAGGAGGGAGAGAGAAAACAGAATTATAGACCAGTTAGTCTGACCTCAGTGATGGGGAAAATGCTGGAGTCAATTATAAAGGACGAAATTACGACACATCTGGATAGCAGTAACAGGATAGGTCAGAGTCAGCATGGATTTATGAAGGGGAAATCATGCTTGACTAATCTTCTGGAATTTTGGGAGGATGTAACTCTGAAGATGGACAAGAGAGATCCAGCGGATGTAGTATACCTGGACTTTCAGAAAGCCTTTGATAAAATCCCACATAGGAGGTCAGCGAGCAAAATTAGGGCACATGGTATTAGGTGCAAAATACTGACATGGATTGGGATAAATCATTGAGTTATCTTCCAGAGAAAAATTGAAATGACCTGAAAGAGTTATTACTATCACATGGGGAGATAAGTGGAAATAAGCTAGGAAGTACTCACCTAGTTATGCATGATGTAGATATAGGAGATGCTGTTCCTATTAAGCATCATCCTTATAGGTGTAACCCTCTAAAGGTCGCTCAGGTTCAAAAGGAGATAGAACGCATGCTCAAAGACGACATAATCAAAGTGAGTTACAGTGACTGGAGCTCACCAATAGTCATGGTGCCAAAACCAAAGGTTATGTGTGGACTATTGCAAAGTCAAAGCAGTTACAAAGACTGATGCATATCCGATTCCACATTTAGAAGACTGTGTTGAGAAGCTGCGAGAAGTAGTTTATAGTTTTAAGTTGGACTTGCTCAGAGGATACTGGTGGGTACCTTTGTCAGAAAGAGCAAAGGCAATTTTGGCTTTCGTAATGTTGAATGGACTACATCAGTTTAAAGTCATGCCATTTGGTATGAAAAATGTGCCAGCCACATTTCAGAGACTAACCAATAAGGTCATTGCCAGATTACCCAACTGTGTTGTTTATATTGATGATCTGGTTATTTTTAGCCACACAAAGAACAGTTAAAATATTTATCAGAATTGTTTGATCGACTTTGGTAGACAGGCTTGGTGATAAGCCTGGCTAAAAGTGAATTTGCCAAAGCCCAAGTCACTATCCTGGGCCATGTTATTGGACACAGACAAATGGCCCAATGGAATGCAAAAACAAAGGTAATTGGAGAGTTTCCCATACCATCGACAAAAAGCGCAGTACGACGGTTATTGGGATTAAGTGGATTTTATGCTAAAATTTGTACCAAACTTTTGCAGTGTGGTTACTCCACTCACTTAATTGCAAAAGAAAGGCAAGAAGGTTCAGTGGACAGTGAACTGTCAGAGGTAGTTGACAGCCTGAAAGCTGTTTTAACCATTGCCCCGGCGTGAGCCACACCTAATTACGCAAAACCATTCAAGGTAGCTATCGATGCGAGTAGTGTAGGTGTCGGTGCTGTGCTCTTGCAAGAATACGACGAGAAGATAGAAAGGCCTATTGGATATTTCTCCAGGAAGTTGAACGATCATCAGTAGAAATATTCGACGATTGAGAAGGAGACTTTGAGGTTGGGTTTAATATTACAACATTTCAGTGCTTATGTTACCAGTAACATATCTGAGACAATCATATATACTGACCTTAACCCATTGAAGTTTGTGGAGAAATTTAAGGACAAAAATGCCAGACTGTTTAGATGGAGCTTTATGTTTCATGTGTTCAATTTGACAATTGTGCATGTAGCAGGATGAGAAAATGTGAGTGCTGACACATGGTTGAGACTCGAATGAGAAATGGAGGCGAAAGTGAGGACTGCAGATGCTGGAGATCAGAGTCTAGATTAGGGTATGCCTCTACTAAAGTTCAGGGTCCCAGAGGTCTTCGTAACTTGCCTAGCCTTTTAATTCAATTTCAACACACATACATTGAAATGGTTCAAGTCCTGCAGTTCCATTCAAATTGTACCCTTTCTTTGCCTCCTTGTGGTTGTTCATTCAAAATAAATCACTTCAGATTTAAATCTCAGTGGTCACTTAGAGTCACAGAGATGTATAGCATGGAAACAGACCCTTGGGTCCAACCTGTCCATGCCGACCAGATATCCCACCTGCCAGCACCCGGCCCATATCCTTCCAAACCCTTCCTATTCATATACCTATCCAAATGCCTTTTAAATGTTGCAATTGTACCAGCCTCCACCACTTCCTCTGGCAGCTCATTCCATACATGTGCCACCCTCTGTGTGAAAATGTTACCCCTTAGGTCCCTTTTATATCTTTCCTCTCTCACCCTAAAACTATGCCCTCTAGTTCTGGACTCCCCCACCCTCGGGAAAAGACTTTGTCTATTTATCCTATCCATGCACCTCATAATTTTGTAAACCTCTATAAGGTTACCCCTCAGCCTCCAGTGCTCCAGGGAAAACAGCCCCAGCCTGTTCAGCCTCTGCCTATAGTTCAAATCCTCCAAACCTGGCAACATCCTTGTAAATCTTTTCTGAACCCTTTCAAGTTTCACAACATCTTTCCGATAGGAAGGAGACCAGAATTGCAT
>NC_057721.1:24424678-24448750 GCF_004010195.1 Chiloscyllium plagiosum | reverse complement strand
CACTCGATCTATCCTTTCTATACCTTTCATATGTTTCTTCTCTTTTTTAACCAAACCTTCAATTTCTTTAGTCATCCAGCATTCCCTGTACCTACCAGCCTTTCCTTTCACCTTAACAGGAATATACTTTTTTCTGGATTCTCGTTATCTCATTTATGAAAGCTTCCCATTTTTCAGCCGTCCCTTTATCTGTGAACATCTGCCCCAAACCATCAAATTGCCCTTTCTCCAATTTAGAATTTCAACCTTTAGATCTGGTCTATCCTTCTCCATCATTATTTTAAATCTAATAGAATTATGGTCGCTGGTCTCAAAGTGCTTCCCCTTTGCACCTTCTCTAGGAGGTACATCCACATACTGAATCAGAAAATTTTCTTGTACACACTTAACAAATTCATCACTATCTAAACACGGTGGCACAGTGGTTAGCACTGCTGCCTCACAGCGCCGAGACCCAGGTTCAATTCCCGCCTCAGGTAACTGACTGTGTGGAGTTTGCACATTCTCCCCGTGTCTGCGTGGGTGTGCTCCAGTTTCCTCCCACAGTCCAAAAATGTGCAGGTTAGGTGAGTTGGCCATGCTAAGTTGCCCATAGTGTTAGGTGAAGGGGTAAATATAGGGGTATGGGTGGGTTGCGCTTCGGCTGGTCGGTGTGGACTTGTTGGGCCTAAGGGCCTGTTTCCACACTGTAAGTAATCTAATCTAAACCCTTAACACTATGGCAGTCCCAGTCTATGTGTGGAAAGTTAAATCCCCTGCCATAACCACCCTATTATTACAGATAGCTGAGATCTCCTTACAAGTTTGTTTCACAATTTTCTTCTGCCTATTAGTGGGTCTAGAATATAATCCCAATGAGGTGATCATCCCTTTCTTATTTCTCAGTTCCACCCAAATAACTTCCCTGGATGCATTTCTGGGAATATCCTCCCTCAGCACAGCTGTAATGCTATCCCTTATCAAAAATGCCACTCCCCCTCTTCTCTTGCCTCCCTTTCTATCCTTCCTGTAGCATTTGTATCCTGGAACATTAAGCTGCCAGCCCTGCCCAAGCCTGAGCCATGTTTCTGTAATTGCTATGAATCCCAGTCCCATGTTCCTAACATTAGTCCCCTTGCAATTTAGGTGCAATCCATCCTTCTTGTACAGGTCACTGCTATCCCAAAAGAGATTCCAATGACCCAAAAATGTGAATCCTTCTCCCATATACCAGCTCCGCAGCCATGTATTCATCTGCTCTATCCTCCTATTCCTGCCCTCACTAGCTCGTAGCACTGGGAATAATCCAGATATTACTAATCTTGAGGACCTCCTTTTTAAATTCCTGCTTAACTCTCTCTTCAGAATCTCAATCTTTTCCCTTCCTATATCATTGGTTGCAATGTAGACAATGACCTCTTGCTGGTCCTCCTCCCCTTTGAGAACATTGTTCATCTATTTCACAATCATGTACATGACCTGCAAAAGTCTATTGCTATACACCCCATAGTTAACAGTAATTAAAAATATTATATGATTTGCAAGGTTTGGAGTCTTGTTTTTTGCGCACAAGTATTGATCACTAATATCGATCAAGAAAAGCAGTGATTCTACTGCTGACCCCTGGGGAGCTTCGCTTTGTAACTTGTTCCAGTTCAAATAAGACTGTGCTTTACCACTGCTCTGTCACTGATGTCAATGGTCCTTTCATTGTACAATTTTTAACTTTCCTGAAATGCTTATAATGCAGCATTTTATCAAATACTGTTTGAAAATTACATCAACTTCAGGTTGCAATGTTTAAATGCATTTGTGTGATGTGGGTGTCACTGCTTGGACCAGCATTTATTGTCCATCCTTATTTGCCTTCGAGGTGATGGTGAGCTGCCTTCTTAAACTCCTTACTCCATCTGCTGCAAGTAGATCTACAGTGCCATTAGCAAAGGAGTGTCAAAAGTTTGACACCGTGACAGTAAAGGAACAATATATATTTCTAAGCCAGGATGGTGAGTGGTTTGGAGGGGATAGTGTTCCCATGTGTCTGCTGCCCTTACCTTTCTCGATGGACATGGTTGTGGTTTTGGAAAGTGCTCTTTAAGAAGCCTGGGAAAATTTCTACAGTGCATCTTTGTCAATGTTTCACACTGCTGTTTCTGAGCATCAGTGGTGGAGGCAGTAGACATTTGTGGATATGGGGCCTATCAAGCTGCTGCAGTGTTCAGGATGGTGTCAAATGTCTTGTGTTGTTGGAGCTGCACTAATCCAGGTAAGTGGGGAGGATTCTATCATACTCCTGACTTTTGCCTTGCAGCCGACTTCAGAGAGTCAGGAGGTGAGTTACTTACTGCAATTTTTCTAGATTCTGAACTGCTCTTGTAGCTACCTGTATATATGTGACTAGTCCAGTTCAGTTTCTGATCAATAGGAATCCCCAGAATATTGATGGAGAGGGATTTAGTGATAACAATTCCATTACATGTCAAGGAGTGGTGGTTAGATTCTCTCTTGCTGGAGATGGTCATCACCTGTCATTTGTCTGGCACAAATATTACTTGCTACCTGTCAGCCCAAACCTGGATATTGTCTCGGTTTTCTACATTTGGACATGGACTGCTTCCATGTCTGAGAAGTCATGAGTGGTATCTATGACTATATCAGACAGGTGCTTGACTAATCTGTGAGACAGCTCTTCTAATCTTGGCACTGGCTTCACATGTTCATAAGGAAGACTTTGCAGAAGCAATAGGGCTGTTTTTCCCATTGTTGCTTTGGTGCTTAGATTGATGTCAGGTGATCCAACTGATGTCACAACTGAGTGGCTTGATAGGCCATTTCAGAGGGCAGTTAAGAGTCAAGCACATTGCTGTGGGTCTGGAGTCACATATCGACCACACCAGGAAGGCACTTTCATTCCTGAAAGGAGTTTTGCATATAACCCCCTTTTATTGAGTGAATCAAGATGGAAAAATGCTTTCTTTGACAACAATTTAACTTAAAGCAAAATCTAATCAAAATTCAACAAGTCAACAACAATAAAAATTTGAATGCAACAAGAATGAACCAGCGTTTTGTTATACTAGTGGCTGGTGGAATGTTTTGGCTGGAATACAGAATCCCACTGGTATATCATCAAATAGACAATCACCATGAATCTCCTTGGCTCCTCAACTGTGAAAATTTGAGTGGAAAATTAGCGGTAATGCGACTATCCACCAATTTTTCACTGAACTTTTCGCAATCAGGAACACTCTTGAAACTCTCAATAAATAAACTGTCAGAGTTTTCGATATATTGCAGAGATTAAACTTCATCACCTGTACTTGAAATTACAACCTGGATAGAGAAAATATTAAGTATTGAATATCAAGAACAAGCCAACAATAAAATATGGAAAGAAAGTTTTGAGATTGCCTTCTATTTCTCTCATCCACTTGTCTGCAGATATCCTGCCAACGCCTGTGCAGGCTGCTGAGCTTCTCCTGAAGGATGGCACCGTCGGATGCTGATGACTTTCCAGCAATCTCCTCCCCAGTTACATTCAGAGATGTGACAACATTTTGCCGGCTTCCAATTCCATTCTGTAATTCCTGTAAAACAGCAGTACAAAGAATTAATCTCCTTGCTAAATCATCATGGATACACAATGAAATAGCTTTCACCTTCAAGATCAACAGTAGTATTATTCACTGCTTTTCAGAAATAGATTCAGAATGGACTATTAATAAGCAGAAAGCACTTTTTAAAGGTATTGGAACAATAGGTTCAATGGAGCGGCACGGTGGCTCAGTGGATAGCACTGCTGCCTCGCAGCACCAGCAACCGGGGTTTGATTCCCACCTCGGACAACTGTATGTGTGGAGTTTGCACATTATCCCTGTGACTGCATGGGTTTCCTCCAGGGGCTCCGGTTTCCACCCACAATCCAAAGATGTGCAGGTTAGGTAAATTGCCCATAGTGTGAGGTGCATTAGTCATGGATAAATATAGGGTGGGTTACTCTTCAGAGGGTTAGTGTGGATTTGTTGGGCCGAAGGGCCTGCTTCCATACTGTGGGGAATCTAAAAAACGTATGTAGTTCATGTACAAAGCTAAAATTGTTCCTCTCCTGCGCTCTGCATAATTACCATCACTTTACAAAAATACAAAATGCACCCTGTAGAAAAGGCAGTGCAAAAATTGGGATTCATTCACCAATCTTTAATATTAACATAAAAATTACCATCATTGCGATGCAATTTGGGAGAAAGGTGATGGAGAAATATACTGTAAGACTACATATATTTTATTTGAAATACCAATTGGAAATGGGAAGTGTAGACTGCTGTTTTGTAGAGAATGAACTGGTGTTTACTGATACCCTGCAACAAAAGTGGAACCGTTTGGTGTCACTCATTGGTTACATAAGAGCACATAAGTTTTGGAGAAGCTATATTAGAAAATATTGAAAGCCCAGAGGGCAATAAGTATTTTGGGGATGAAAAATAAGTCTGCTCAGCAGCAGCGTTTGTATTGTTTTAACTAACATTTTTGTTACAGACTGAGAAGATAGCAGTTGGCACTCTGGCCTCAAAATGTCTGCAAACAACCCAATTCTCTTCCCCTCCCTCTGAGTGGGAGAAAACTAGCACAAACACTCTGATAGAACTTCTAATTAAGCAAAGGACTTAGGTCCAAATGACTGGCTACTGAATCAAGCACTTCCACAATGGTTGACGTGACATTGTCAGCATAAATTAAAAAGGAACTGTTGGAAAATCACCTCATTCCCCAAACTTTGTTCCTTTTTGCACTATGTTTCTACCCACAAAAGTGCTCATCTTGTCTGTTTTGTCCTTCCTTTTTGAGAACAAATATGAGTGTGTGCTGAGATAGAAAGGATACAGTTTGTTATCATGTCAGTAATTAATAATCCAATTTTTCACTTGTTAAGGGATAAATTTGCCATAAGTTTTTTTTCCTATTTGATGATGAAACCTGCTGAAAGTTTATCTTAGATAGAAGCTCAAGTCTTGCAAGTTAACTACTTTAGTGATTAAATTGACCATTTACACATTTGTGATGAATTGTGGATTGGGCGGGGAGGTTAATTTCCACTGCACTATTCCTATCAGGGTCATGACAATACTTATATAAAAATATTCACCATTTTTCTGAAAAGGATAACAGTTATATATGACCTCTGATATTCATTACAGTTTGGTACATAAGTAATGGTGTGTTGGTTAAACAATAATATTTATGACATGTCATTTCTGCTTGCAATAACTAATAACAACAATACACAGATGTCCAAAGATCAAATGATTATCCTTCCATATTTACAAACACAATTACTGGCATGTAACACATAACAGCCTTTAAAGTACATTAACACTGGTTTCACAGACATTCCTGACCATCAGTGCTAAACTCTGCTCGCAGTTGTCAAGAAGCAAAACACATACTGGATTAAAACCTCACCAGGCACCTTTTGGGGGAAGAGCGAACATTGCTATCACGAGTTTAGATTAGTAACAGAAAAGAGCAGGGGACTATCTAACGTCGACATAAATTGGAAGAGGTCAATTTCAATTAGATTGGGGGGGGCGGGTGCAATTTCAATAAGATGAGGAGGAATCTAAATCAAGTCAAATAGAGCCAAACACTGGCAGGAAAAACAGTGACAGAACAGCAGGCTATCTTTAAGGAGGAAGGTTTTCAGATACAGGCTACATCCATTCCAGCAAAGGTGGAAGGTAGGCTTCTTAGATAATAAGGGACATAGGGAAATATGTTGAAAGTAAATAAAAAGGAATGCATGAATGATGTCAGGTAAATTCTTCAAGTGAGAAGTGGGTCAAGTACAATACTGTACATTGAACAAGGAGAGTGAAGGGGATAATATGACTGGCAAAGAGAGTAGATGAGAATAGAATAACAGTGACCATGAAAGGGGATTCATAAATCTTCCACCAGCAGTTTCAAGTGGGCATTGAGAGGCAGGGTGAATGCTTTCAAGGAGAGAGAGGGTGAAACATGCTGACAAGGCACAGGGAAAAATAATTAGCACATCGTATTAGTGTCTATTAAGAACAGGTAAGCTGAACATTATCAGTTGAATGGGAAATGGCAGCGACACAGATACAGATGTTAAATGTTTCTTTTATGATCATTGTGCATACTCTTGTTTCACTCCTCACCATCCTGAAACCTAACCCAGTGTTGTAGCAGCTACACACTACACAAAGTAAGCCTCTTTCTCCCAGTGTTTCTGATCCATTCCAGGCCATGTCTCTATTGCTGCAGACCAAAATGAGTAAGCCCAGGTTACAGTATGGCCATGACTTCAAGGTGAAAACGTTGATTCATCTTAGTTCCAGTTCTTGGCCATTGAAATACACATACCCAATGAGTAACCTAATTTGGGCAAGAAAAAGATTCAATCTTGCACATATATGGAACAGAACTTCATAATAAAAAGCTAGAACCTAAATAAATCAACATTACTGGACTAGTAGGGTATATTATACTAGAAATGGCTGAAGTGAATAGGAAGTATTTGCAAAGACTCAATTTTTGGAGCATGAAATGCAGCCTGCTTCAATCCTGTGAATGTTAACTGCAAGTTTATGTTGTGCCACACTTGATTTGCTGCTTTACATTCATCCTCAAGCGGTAATTAAAAATTTAAACCCAGATTAAGACATTTGCTACAATGTGACAACCATCACTTCCCAAATAGTGAACTTTCAAGTTCAGCTGTGTTTTTCCTGACATTAAAAAATAGATGAAAATTACTGGTGAGCGAAGCAAATCCAGTTACATTTTAGGTCAACCAGTCTTAAAGGAAATGGAAGGAGGGCTGGAACAAGTTACGTGTTGATTTTTCTTTTGTCGGGATAATATCCATGGGATGAAAACAACACAAGTAGGCTGGTCAGACACATAATCAGAGAATAGCATCATAAAATATTGCCAAAGAGCATCCTCACTGAGTTAAAGTTTTCTGCCTGTCAAACTGCATTTACGCTTCTCTTGATTACCTCATTCATTCATATTTTTCATGACAAAGTTTAAAAACCTGACAGTTATTAAATAATCTCATTGTCATTATTGCCATCTGCTGAAGTAACAGTACAACATTCAGTTTTGAGAAATAACCTTTCAACTCAGGACTTGACTGTTAAGAGGAGAAAGTGAGGTCTGCAGATGCTGGAGATCAGAGCTGAAAATGTGTTGCTGGAAAAGCGCAGCAGGTCAGGCAGCATCCAGGGAACAGAAGAATCGACGTTTCGGGCATTAGCCCTTCTTCAGGAAAATAGATGAAAATGACTGGTTGACTGTTAAGAGGCCAATTTTACTCTCAAAGAGTATAAGTATCTCCTGGGTATGGCACATAGTTGAAACACATGAAGGGAGGTTTTGATGCACAGAAATCAGCCTCTGACATATCCACCTTTTGAATGTATCAGTTATGGTTCAGCTGGTAGCTGTCATGCTTTAGAGTTTGCTCAAGTGTCCAGGATTTGAGCAAAACACAAAGGCAGTAATTTCAGTGCAGCACGAAGGGAGTATTGCACCGGCTGAGGTACCATCATTTGGATGAAATGATAAAATTAAGTTCCAATTGTACTTTCAGATGAATGAGCTACTTTGAAGAGGAGCAGGGAATATATCCCCAGAATCTTGGCTAATATTTAAGCCTCAATCATCACCACAAATGTCATATTGCTGTTTTTTTACATTGTAACAATCATGGCCATAAAAGGAGTGATGTGAATTAAAGCATCTTTTTTAAAAGTGTTGAAAAGTGAGGCATGTTGTCAAAGTCTTTTGTCTTCCACTAATCAGGACAAACTCAGGAATGCCAAATTTCAAATGATCACAATAATTTATAATGTAGGAAAGAAGGGGCAGCTCAATGGTTGACAATTTTTCCTCTTGCAGCTGAACAGGACTATATGTGATTGAAATTTAAAGCTTGTATGATCTGTTCAGCCCAATTGTCTGCTGTGTGATTTGTTCAGGCAAACTCCTCAGCAAAAGCAATGAGGAAAAGAAATATCCATCTGGCATACCACACATACCCTAGCTTGATCGATGATAAACGCTGACTCCATTTTTTTATATATGGAACTAAACATTAGTTGAGGAAAATAATTATCAGAATCCTATTATGTAACACTGCCATATTGCCTAATTTATTGAGACTTTATTCCTTTAGATTAAAAGCTCATGATAATCATATGACTTTAAAATCCTTGTTACAAACATGACATTCATTTGAGTACATTGACATACCAATCTACTGAGACAAAAATTATGACTGTGAAAAGTTATAGGCTGTACCTTTATGAAAATATTCATGATCTAATCCAGAAAAACGACTGAAAGGTTCATCCTCCCATAACTCAGCTCAAACTCTGAAGGGATCAGGGAAATTGTTCTTGTATGAGCACAAATAATCCCCGAATATGTTGAAGTGATTTAACAGAGTGAGGAAACAATTCAAATTCATGACAGCAGATTTTCCCAATGTAAGTCAAATAGAATATCCAAAATTACCAGTGCAATAAAGGTGGATACTGCAAAAGCTGTGGGCCTGATAACAACCAGCCACTAGTGTTGAAAAATTGATCGCTATAGTGCTCCTATTCAAGTTGTTCTAGTATAGCCACAAAAGTAGGATACAGCCAACAATGTGTACAGTTGCCCTAAAATGCCCTGTTCACAAAAAAAAAATGACACAAATACAATTGGTCAATGCCCACCAGTTTACTCACGATCATCAGAAAAGGAAGGGATTGCAACAGTGTTATCAAGCTGCACTTAGACAGCACTAAGGTGTTTGCTGAAGATTAGTTTGTCTGCTGGGCTACTCGGTTGCACCTTATTACAACCTTGAACAAGAGAGCTGAAAGGTAGAGGTGAGATGCATGTGGCTGCATTTATCAAGACAATGTTTGACTCACTGTGGCATCAAGGAACCCGAGCAAAACTGAAGCAAAGGAACCATGGGGAAGATTCTGCCCTGGTTGGAAATATACCTCGTACAAAGAAGGATGAACGCTGTTGTTAACAGTTAATCTTCTTTACCCCAGGCTTTCATGACAGGAGTTTGCCAGTATAAAGGCCCAAAGCTTCACCAAGGAGCTTTGTAACATGATCAGGTCAGAAGCAAGGATTTTTGCTCATAATTACGTAATTTGCAGTACCAATAGCGACTCCTCAGATACTAACATAATGTGTCCATATGTAGAAAGGCCTGGACAACATTCAGGCTTGACTGTTAAGTAGCAAGTAACATTTTCATCACACAATTGTGACACTGAATCATTTCCAATGAAAGAATCCAACCATTTTCCCTTAAGACGTAATGGCATTATCATTGGTGAATCTCAACCATCATCAACATTCTGGGAGGTTGACATTGACCAGAAATTGAACTGAACCAGTCATACAAATACCCTCAATATTGGAGCAGGTCAGAAACTGGCAAGTAACTCACCAAAAATCTGTTCACTATCTGCAAGTTTCTAGTGAACAGAATGGGGGAATACCCTCCACTGGCCTAGACAAATGCAACTCCAACAACACTCAAGAAATTCAATACAATCCAGCTCAAGGAATGTGCTTGACCGGCATCCCATACATCACCTTGAGCATCACTCCCTACACACTGACACATGATCGAAGCATCTGCAAGATACAAAGCCTCCTTCAAAAGCATTTTCCAAACTCATGACTCATGAAAAGGGTAGGAGATGGATGCGAACACCACCACATCCAAGTTCCTTTCCAAGCCAATACCATTCTGACTTGGAACTAAATCACGATTCCTCCATTATCACTGAATCAAAATCTTGGAACACTCTTCTTAACAAAACTGCAGCTCGACATGAATGACAGAAGTTCAGGAAGGCAGCTTATCACTACCTAATGGCAATTAGTATGAATAAGAAAGATTGGCCTAGCCAGTAACACCATGTCCTGTGAAAGAATAAATGAATGGACAAAAATTGTTGCAATTGATATGTCCAAAAGAAGCTGGATAAATCTTTAGTTAGATTGAGATTGAAGAGTGATGTGTATATACAGCGTAACCTCCGATGTCCCAAAACAGGAATATGACAAATATAAAGATTTTTTCTAATAATTTTGATGAAGAGATAAGTGTTGACCACAACACCAGAAGAATTATTCTGCCCTTCTCTGAATAGTGCCATAGGATCTTCTATCTGAATCACTGAAGAGGGCAAGTAGTCGTGCTTTCAATTACCATCACATTCAAAGGGCAGTACCATTAGCGAAGCAACATCTCTTTGGTGCTATGTTGGTGTGTCAGCTCAACTCCAAATTGGAAACGTGATTTAAGCTTACAGCCTTTAGATTAAGCAGCAACGACTCAAAGTGACATTTAACAAAGTTTCATACAATTCATCACAGAGTGCAAGAACCAATAATGCAGGACTTTTGCTGGAAAATTAAATGAATTCAGTGGAGTTCACAGCAAGTTCATTCAATAAATGGCATACTTTTATTAGTGGTTTCCAACACAAGATTATTTTCCAGTTGTAAGCAGGACAATGAATTGGATCAACTGTATTCCTTGTAAGTCCTATAATCTTTTGCATCAGTGGCCACTGAAGATACCATTAAAGATGTCTGCAAATTTGATACTGGCTCTTTAGTAATGATTTCCAGGAGGTTTTCTTTCTTCTCTCCAGAATTCTAAACAGGTTCCTCAATGGACTGAATTTGAAAAAAAAAATCCACACTATGATGAAACAGAACCTTCCCAAGCTGTATCTAAGCACAGCAAGTTATGGAATGAAGTTTCCTGAAGAAGGGCTCATGCCTGAAACTTCAATTCTCCTGCTCCTTGGATGCTGCCTGATCTGCTGCGCTTTTCCAGCAACACATTTTTCAGCTCTGATCTCCAGCATCTGCAGTCCTTACGTTCTCCTATGGAATGAAGGGGGTGATCAGAAGGATAGCTTCATTCCACACTTCCATCCATTATAAACACAAAAAGGATGGTTTATATGTGTGAGGAATGGTGAAAAATAATAATGGTTTTGATTACATGATCAGCCGAAAGTTATTTCCGAGCTGCCCTTTACTGAAATAGTGTTTTGTGCATTACACCCATTGAATAAATTCAGAAAATGAAATACAAATCTTGACTTCTGTAACCCCAATACTTTTCATTACCAATCCACAATTTATTTTGGTGGTGTAATTTTTCTCACATGCACAGAATAGATAAATATTTGACATAACTTTTGTTTTGGTGAAACACCAACTCTTTCATGTCACAGTTTTTGAAATCTTCCACCTCTTCCTTCACTCCCATTTTGTCTGTCACATTTCCTCCTTAATTCTGAAGTTCAAATGATTTCTCTTTGAGGAATGTCAATACATTCAAGAAACAGTTTGTCACATGTCATGGGCCATCCACAGGGAAGGAGAGCAAATGGAAGAGTTCTTTGAAAATAGTATTCTGATGCCAGCTGTTAGGAAATACATAGAAATGAATTTGTTGGTTCTCCTTCCCTACAGATGAGAGATTCCCTTCAATCTATATTGGAAAATATAGGCATTTATTCAATGTTTTCTTACAAAGAAATAATTGGGATCAGGAAACTATAAGAACCTGTGCTCCCAGAGATTAAAGTACCACTTTAGTGCTCTAATATATTGCACCATACAATCTTTGTCATGATATAGAGTCATAGAGCTATACAGCATGGAAACAGACCTTTCGGTCGAACTCGTTGATGCTGATCAGATATCCTGAGTTAATCTAGATCCCATTTGCCAGCATTTAGCCCATATCCCTCTAAAACCTTTATATTCATGTAGCCCATCAAGATGCCTTTTAAATGTTGCAATTGTACCAGCTTCCTCCACTTTCTCTGGCAGCTCATTCCATCTTCGAACAAAGTCTATGTCCAGAGTTTAGTTTCCTTGAAACTAAACAGCAGAGGTAGTCAGCTGTGAAAGTTCACTGCCTGGTCGCACAACAGTGCAGGTTCACTTTTTTCATCTCCCATGTGGAACCTGCTCTCTCACTCTCTTCGTCCTTTTTTATAATGCTGCTGTTTTGATCTTTTTTTCCCTGAAACTTCCAAAACAATCCAACAGCTTATAAAACAGTAATCACTGCTCCAAGAATTCGAGGAAATCAGCTCAAACATTGAAAATACCTCAGAAAAGGCACAACTCTGACAGCCACAATTTTTTCCCACCCTCCATCTTTTGGGATTCACAGCTATTCAAATAACTATATAACCTAATATGGAAAATGATAAGTGGAACTTGATTCTCTTTTATTGGAAGATCAGGAAAGGAAAGTGGTGTTCTTTAACCAGATAGTGTGAAAAGTGTAGTCCATGATACAATAAGCAGAAAGGGAAGTGCAGAAAGTCAGGAAGGGAAGACGTTTGACATATGCTTGTCTGTTTTTACCCTGAACAAGCAACATTAACCCTTTGGATTTTGCTGCAGGGTCGACTGTTCCTGGCAGAAATGAGATGGACATCGCTTTGGACAGCTTTTAGTCTTCGAGATTGTCCACTTGGAAGAGGCAATTATTCCTCAAATATGTAAATTAGAGTGTCGCTGGTAGTTATAGAATGTGGACTGTTCAATAAAATTGAATGTGGACTGAGTACATAAAATTATGATAGGCATGGATAGGGTGGATAGTTGGGAATCTTTTCTCCAGGGTGCAACTTTCAAAAATGAAAAGGCACAGGTTAAAAGTAAGAGGAGGTGAGTTTATAAGAGATGAGCAAGGCAAATTGTTCACACAGAAGGTGGCATATGCCTGGAATGTGCTGCGAGGCAAGGTAGCAATTTTAATATGATAGCAATTTTAAGAGGCATTTAGACAGACACATGAACAGGCAGGGAATAGAGGGACAGATGGGATTTTTAGTTACGAATAGCATCATGGTTGGCACACCTTCCAGTGCTGTGCTATTCTCCATTCTATGTTCTATATGAATATGCAGAGTTTCATATAATTGCAGTCAACTTTGAATAGTCTAACCCACAATCCTTGAAGGAATCATTGCAGAACCAGAAACCTTCAATGTTTATTCTTGCAGTTCCAGGAGAAACTGGAATGATAACTTAATGCTGTAGTGCCACTTTATTTCAAACATCAGGCATAAATTTAATTCCTTCCACTGATCAGCCAATCAAAAAACTGAATTTAGAGGACAAGCGTTTCACATGCTAGGTATATGGGCCAATATAAGCAAGAAGTTTTGCCAATCATTAAGACTTGTTCAACAATTTTCAATGAGTAGTCACTTTGCACAAACAGTGGATATTTATGTTCAGCTTAAGTTTTCTAGCAAACGGTTTTCTATTGCATCATATGAAAAAAAACCTACAAGTACAGATTCACCTAACACAATGAGATTTTGAACTTCAATAAGAAATATCAATGCCAAAGAGATCTGGGATTTCTGTCAATTGCTGCTGGCATTGACTAAGGATGAACTGCAGCAAGTAATAAAACAAGTAAATCTATACCGATTGATGTTCAGTGGAGCCAAGAGAATTACTGGGTGATCATCAATAAAGACAAATCATGAGGGGAATGATTTTGGTACATAGTTTTGTCAGACCCTTGTGTCTCACACACAGATGTGAAGTGTATTTCACTCACAGTAAATGCTGTGATGTGACAAATCCTGGAGCCAAAGCTTCAAATCATAGGATTTAGCCTAGCATGGAAAAATCAAATAACATTTTATTAACTTTGCATACAAGATTATTGTGTTCTCCTTTTCCACCATGTCTTGCACAAAATGTTATCAACATGCTAATTAGTTTCTCACATTCATCGATTGGTAGCTAAACTAAACTCAGCTCATTGTAGATTCTCAATCATTTCCAGCATCTGACCCTTCATTATAGACATGATCTAAATTTCCCTATCATTTTTGCTTGGCAATCTGGAATCAGCTTAATTATTAATATATTATGCTAACGATGTCCATACAAGCATACAAATTGAGAGCTCAGAAGCTCTGAAGACAGAAAGAACTACATGCAGAGTGCAGACAGGAGTATGGAACATTCAGAAAGGCTTTGTGGGATCACTTAGCTGCAAAATTGGATAATTATTACAACATTGAATGAGCATCATCAACTCATAACGACTTGTAAGTGGTTTCTAGGTTTTTATAAGATCGTAAAACAAAGCCAAGTAGTCGGCCTTTCAGTCCTTTAAGTCTGCTTAGCCGTTAAGTGAGATCATGACTGATCTGAAGATCCTCAACTCTGATGTGGCGGTACCTGTTTGGACTGGGGTGGACAAAGTTAAAGATCACACAACACAAGGTTATAGTCCAACAGGTTTATTTGGAAGTACAAGCTTTTGGAGCACTAGCTACCTTATGAAGGAGCAGCGTTCTGAAAGCTTGCACTTCTAAATAAACATGTTGGACTATAACCTGGTGTTGTGTGATTTTTAACTTGATTCTCAACTTCACATTGTCCAAAAATGCCTATTTGCTATTACCCTTGATTCCAGTACTGATTACAATTTGCCTATTTCAGTCCTGCATATACTAAATGACCAAGCCTTGACAGACCTCTGTGATAAAGAATTCCGCATATTCACTACCCTCAAGAGGAAATAGAAAACCTCCTCATCACTGTTTTAATAGTTTGACTTTATAAAACTATTTTCTGAACTCTTAAACCAGAAATAAAACAAAAGTATGAGGTACACAAGTCCAGAAAGTATTAACAATAAATGCAAAATGGTAACCAAAATTATTTTACATTGCTAATTAAAAATGCATTAAGCTATGCGCTACTGCTGACTGAAGGACAGGTCCAAGTAAGCAGAAAAATTATGAAATGAAGAATTCTGATCTGATTTGTTTCACTTGCAACTAAAGAAATACACAGTATTGTTTGATCTTAAAATAAATGTGTTTCTGATTTCAATTTGTTGATGGGTATATTGTTAGAACCAATTACAGACGCATGTATCAGCTCAGCTCTTTTTAAGCAACAAAGACCTTTCATTCTTTTTAGCATTCAACTATTGAGTCAGTTCTGCTATAACGCAATACTTCCGTTCTCATGCAATCCAGTGTCATAAGAAAATCATGTTACAGCAGCACCGTTTTAACTAGTGGGACCGGAATCACATCATAACCAATGCAGGCTTTTAAAGTGTGGACTATAGAAACATTGTCCTCAATTCACCAATTGCTTTACCGAAATGCCTTATCAATTTGCTTTAACAAAACGTACTTTATAGGAGAATGACCTGTACCATACTTCAAGTAAGACATAGGTTTTCTTGAATAAACAAAAAAGTAATTTAATTATATAATAATGGCAAGAAAACAAATAATAATACACATGTGAAGCTTTAAAAAAACTGACAAGTACAAGAGGATGATAAATAATATGAAGTTTTTAAAGTTCTTTAATGTTATAATTGAACTTTGTTTTATTGCTGTGTGACTGATGCCTTCCATCCTTATTAATTTCAAAATCTGTAGAATGTTGGAATTTTTGGTGGATGGTTATCTTTCTACTTTACCTTAACACCCATACTGGTTTTGAATTACAGAGAGGAGAACACAGGGAGAAAGAATTTTCTAGTGCTCACTGCTACTAATCCATCTTCCTTTCTGTCTGTTTACTGCTCTATGAACTAGTCATTGAACTATGATTCATTTTTGCATTCCCGGGTGTGACTTCATTGTTTTTACAAACTGAATGTAGCAGGCAAACTCTCTTGTCCAAGATGTGGAACTTATCACACAAATGCAAATTAACACAAGAGCTACAAGTTTCTTGCTGCCTGACACAGCTGCCTGACTGGTTTCAATGTCTTGAAGTAAAATGATTACTTCAGTTCAGGTGATTTAGTTGACATTTCACACTGATTTCCTGAATGTGCCTTAATTTATGGTCAAGTGATTACTGTAGCCGTTTCTATCCACTTTTCTTCATGTTAAAAAAAAATTGATCCATGCCAGCACCAGTTATTAAAACCAGCTGACAGACCTTAGAAATTGGTAGTCTATATTTTACCACTAATCTGATAATGTTTTTCTAATAGCAAATGGTTTATGTAATCTGTATGTACCAATTGTTCATTCTGAATGTCTTGTAACCTTGAGCAATAGATTGTTAATCCACAATTGAGTTGACTGATTTCTTCTCTAGCTTCCTATACATGGTATATGTTTATCAATTAATTTACCTGATATGAATGGAATATCAAATTTGCCTGAAAATCTTGACTTTGTAATTAATAGCTCAAAATAAGTAATCTGTTTCAGTTCAGTAGGCTGTTGTTTGTTGATTGATTGTTAATTCTTTGCTTGAGAGAAGCTAATCAGTATGACATAATATCAATGCGGAAAGTGGCACAAAACCTCCCAAATTTTATTTGCAGCCAGCTGGATTTCATGTTTCAAAGATTTATATTTCTTATAAAGGGCAAGTGTGCCATTACAGATCATTCTCATTATGTTTAAACATTGTACTGGTGAATTTCGCTGAACATTAGAGCTTCACATTTATTTCACAAGTTTACATGTTTCAGCCTATAAAATCTGCATTGAATATGTTCCTCTGAAGAGGATGATTCATAGCATGGTGCAGGATTATATTTTATGTAGTGGGACTTCCACTGATAGACAATTATCATCCTCAACACATGTGACTTTACAGGAGCCAATGACTAAAAATATTACATCTTTCAGATTGAAACAGATGAGATTTTACCTAATGATACCTTGATCAGTTAAAAAGAAAACACAAATTGCTTTTAATCAGCTGGTCACAAGTAAGACATTGCAAGTTACTCTGTATGGTGTGTGTCTACTTTGAGATCATGGAACAGATAACCATTCAAAGAGGGGAGTGAGCAAAAAATAATTCATACATTTGTAAGCAGTAAGGCATTGCAGAGATCCTGTTTTTTGAATTCTTAAGGCAAGGAATACAAATAAAAATTGGAATAATTGCATTTACTAATGCAGAAGTTGAAACAGGATATCCCTTCAACTATTTTCAGAAACCATGGGTGTCTGCACTGTATCTCAGTTTTGAGCATATGTCTTTACGGTCCCTAAACCAACAAGGATTTTCATCCTTCAAGAGATCATTAGCTCAGATTAAGATACAGCAAAAGAATTTCTCATCGTAGAGTGTCACTCTGCAATAGCACTTACTTATGGGACAATTGGTTACTTTGATAAAACAAAGAACTGTGGATGCTAGACCTCTGAAACAAAAAACAGAAATTGCTAGAGAAACTCAGTAGGTCTGTCAACATCTTTGGAGAGAAAGTACTGTGAACATTTTAAGTCGAGAGACCATTCTTCAGAACGCATTGGAACCAACTCTCATAATGCCACTACACCCCTTCTTAGATGTGCCCTCAGCAGAAAGAAGATACAAAAGGGCAGTAGCTTCCTAGGAGGTCAACATCAAGTGTTATCCATCAGGAAAGAGGCTGAAGTCCACAAGGCACTATGTCTCTAAAATTCCACATTTCAAAATACAAATGACATTAGATTCTAGTTGTTGCTTTGGAGCAACAAGCTATGATGTCAAATATTTCCTGACAAAATTAGAAAGACCCATGCAGATCAGAGTTAAAAAGTGCTGAGGGTATAATGAGGAATCAGCAAATCCATACTTGCTTGTAACATGCCTTCCAATTCCACCATCAATAACTATTAGTGCCAATGTAACATCACATTTGAATGATTTTGCTTGTACCTAATACTGAAAATGTAAAACAAATCCAGACATTTAAACAAAACACTCTCCTTTACAATTGTTTTAATTAAAATGTAAGGATGAAGGAAGAAGTTTGATGTCACATTGTTTTGATTTGAATGTATTAAAATGCAACTTGTGGGATTTGAGTATAATTCTAAGTTTCATTTAATGAATGAAAACAAAGATATATTAAAAATACCAACAAAGGAAATTGATACCTTGCCACGTTGTATTTACACAATAATCTGGAACATTGTAACCTAAAAATTTTCAAAATCAAACTAAAATTAACATAATGGAGTTGTAAAATGTTTGATGTAATTCTTGTTCAGAACTTAAAATGGATTCTCTGATTCACCTTTTACAAAAAAGTTGCATCGAGTTCCTGCATTAATACCAGTCTCTCATCACAGTTACACCAACCTAACATTCACAAACAACATTAAAGTATCTGGCTCTGTAGGCTAGGAGGCTGTATGTGCCTCTGAAGTGAAGGTTCAGATGTTCATTCTGAATAATTCACCCACATTTCAGGCAGCATTCAAGTGGCACAGCAGAAAAGCTTGGAGTTTGTCTTCTTTTTAAGCTGCTATCTTCTCTTGAGCATTGACTAGGCTTTAGATCTAAACATCCATTTCAAAGTTGTTGAAACGAAGAGCAGGACCATTTGTGGCACATGTTCACACTGAAAAAAGAATCTGGCCTTACAGCAATGTAAAGCTCTCAGTTCCAAGATGAATAACAATAATTTTAATTAACAAAGGACCCAATATGGAAAAAGCTCTAAAATGTTTCCTAAGAATGCAAAGATTCTAACAAAAATGACAAAGGAGGAAACATGAGGTCAGGTGTGAAAAGATTTGTCGTCTCGAGAAGTTAAGAGCTGTTGATCACGGACTTATTACACATCATACAAAACAGAACAGTGCTCACTGTCAGTAACAAGCCTAACATTAATTTATGAAAGAGTTGGCTTTGGGCTTAGGGTGAAGATTTCTCTGTACACAAAATGAAGGTTAAAAGGTTGATGTAGGATTCAACAGTCAAAGTAAAATATAACAGTTTCCTTGCACAGATAACAATTGGTGAAAAGTAGTGTTAAATCGTTATTTCACAGAATTTAATCTTAGCAGTTTCATTCCACAGTTAAGACACTGTAAACATTAAAGTCTTTTGTATAGCCTTTAGCTGCAAAGTTTAGATTGTTGACAAGTCTCCAGAAATTGTAGAAAAGCACAGGCTTCTTCAGTTTAGTCACAACAGAGCAACTTCTCAATTTCTGTATCTAAGTTCATCATCTATTTGAAGTTGTACATCTGTTCACACGAGATATTTTTAGATCATTGATGATGCTGTGATTTTAAGGGTGTATTTTGTCCTGGTTTCTTTCAAGAGAGGTTTTAAGGCCGAGGTACCAAGCCAGCTATTGAAGGCCCATAAAGTAAACTGCTTGGGAGACCTTAGGTTTGTTTTTAAGGTTGGAACAATAGAAGCAGCCTGGATGGTTGTGGCCAGCTCTTACAGATTAGGATGACTAGTTTTCTGTCTTTTAGCTTTGAAATTCAGCATCAGTTGCTATTGGAGTCTCAACAGGCTTGGAAGCTGCAATAAATGTCTACTGGCTACAACTCCGAATTTTCACTTGATTTTTTTTCTTTCTCTCTCTGCTGCTGTTTCTCATTTTACTTTTTTGCCAAGAGTTGTGTCTATGGGATGTTACTATATTGGAACAGTTAATCAGTGACAGTTACTAGGGAGTTTTGAGAAGAATTGTAGCTCAGGGTTGAGGTTCTGGATATAGGTTTGCTCACCTTTTTCAGATGTTTCATCACCATACTAGGTAACAACTTCAGTGAGCCTCTGGATGAAGCACTGGTGGTGTAGCTCACTATTTATGTGTTTGGGTTTCCTTGGGCTGGTGATGTCATTTTCTGTGGTGGCATCATTTCCTATGGGGGTGGGGAATAAATGGGATCCAAGTCAATGCATTTGTTGATAGAGTTCCGGTTGGAATGCCATGCTTCTAGGACTTCTCGTGTCTCTCTGTTCGGCTTGTCCTAGGATGGATATGTTGTCCCAGTCAAAGTGGTGTCCTTCCTTATCTGTATGTAAGGATACAGTGAGAGTGGGTCATGTCTTTTCTGTGACTTGTCGATGTTCATGTATCCTGGTGGCTAGTTTTCTGCCTGTTTATCCATTGTAGGGTTTGTTACAGGTATTTGCAAGGTATTTTATAAATGGCATTAGTTTTACTTGTTGCCTGTATAGGGTCTTTCAAGTTCATTAGCTGCTGTTTTAGTGCGTTGGTGGGTTTGTGGGCTGCCATGACGCCAAGGGGTCTGAGTAGTCTGGCAGTCATTTCCGAGATGTCTTTGCCATAGGGGAGAGTGGCTAGGGTTTCTGGATGCGTTTTTTCTGCTTGTTTGGGTTTGTTGCTGAGAAACTGGTGGACTGTGTTCATTGGGTACCTGTTCTTTTTGAATACACTGTATAGGTGATTTTCCTTTGTTCTGCGTAGTTCCTCTGTGCTGCAGTGTATGGTGGCTCATTGAAATAATGTTCTAATGCAGCTTTGTTTGTGGGTATTGGGATGGTTCTTCTATAGTTCAATATTTGGTCTGTATGTGTTGTTTTCCTGTAGATGCTGGTTTGAAGTTTCCCATTGGCTGTTTGCTGTACTGTGACATCTCTAAAGCAGAATGTTTGGTGACAAACACCTGAATCCTGGCACTAAGCTAATGATCTGCAGAGCTGCAGTTTTACCTGTCCATCTGCATGCATCAAAGACATAGACAACATACAGCAGATATCTCAAATCTCGAGAGAAATGTCACCAGTAAGGGGACTAAGATTTCTGCGGAGAACGGAGAAGAATGGGGTTGGGAAACATTTCAGCCACGATTGATTGACAGAGCAGACTTGATGGGCCAAGTGGCCAAATTCTGCTTCTATCTTCTGATCAGTGATGGCTTCACAATATTCTGCAGACTCAGTGGCTGGATAGGCACCACCAATTTCATGTCTGAGTCCAAAACACAAGCACTGGTTGCTGTCAGTTATTTGTCCTGGGTGAGCTACATCATCCACATGCCTTCCAGAACAAATTTTCTATTCTGAGATTTGTCACATAAGTGATTACTAAGGAGACTACAGAAAAAGCTTCAAGGACATCATCAAAGTCTCTTTAAAAAAAACACAGCATCTCCACTGACTCAGTGTAACCCCTTCCCTTAGACACCCAAACTGCAGAAGAAGCATCAGTGGAGTTGCCAACCATCTCGAGTATTACTGCTAGGCCCCAGGTAAAGGCCATGTGCAAACAGCTGAAGAACCATGTGGAAATCTGCACCTACCACAATGCAGCAGGCTGTGTAGACCCAGCAATGGACAAGTTAGTCACCTCAGGATCCACAACTCCAGGTTAGAAGAAAGTTGTTCATGTTTTTCAGGGACTGCCTAAGTAGAAGGCACAACTGCGGCAAAATGTCCCCTGCCTTTACATTCCACTCCCTTGCAAAAACATTCTACTTAACTTCCTAATCGTTTGCTTTACCTGTACACTAACCTTTGGTGATTCACAGCTGCGTACTCAATGATTGTTGCCTCAGATTTGTGTGATCTCTCTCCATTTAAATAATATGCTGCTTTTATATTCATTCTGCTAAAATGATCATGCTCATATTTTCCCATACAAATCATCTTCTACTATTTATTAATTCTTTCACAAAATGTGGATGTTGCTGGCAAGGCCAACATTTGTTGCCCACCCTAACTGCTCTTGAGAAAGTGGTTGTCAGCTGCATTCTTGAACTGCTGGGATTCATATGGTTAGGATACATCTACAGTATTTTTTTTGTAAATATATTTATTCGCAATTTTTTTAACTTTACAACATATAAAATTATTGAAAAAAAACACAAATATCAGTATAATAAAAAGAAAAAAAACACAAATTACAGTACAACTATCTACTAACTGCTAACCTACTCTATAATGCAAAACAAACCCTAACTCTGTGCAAAGCAACACCAAAAACAAAAAGAAAGAAAACTGTGCAAAGCAACACCAAAAACAAAAAGAAAGAAAAGTAAAAAAAAACAAAAAAAAACCACAAAATACATAACAGCTATGCTCAGCACAGGGCTCCTAAACAAAGGAACGGGAACATTGTATACATACCCGTATTAACTCGGGAGACCCCCTTCAGGGTCCAGGGCTTGACAAATCTAATCATCCTGATTAAACAAACGCCCTAGTTAAGATAATTGATAAATTTATAGCCAAATAATTCAAGTAGGGCTGCCATGTCTTATAAAAATGGTCTGTTGTATGGTGCACCATGTTTGTAAAAAGGTCCAAGGGAATGTACTCCATAATTAATTTCTGCCATCCCAGCAAGCCCGTGGGTTCTCAGACACCCAGTTCATCAGAATGTTCTTCCGTGCACAGTATACAAGAATATTAAATAGTTTCTTCCCATGCCTGTCTAAGGATGGTAAATTTGGTAGATCTCAGAGGACAGATATCGGGTCGACCTTGACTTCAGTTCTCAATACCCTCCCTATCTCTCCCGCCACAGTGCTCCAATAAACACAGAACCTGCGGCATGTCGAGAAGCAATGGGTAAGAGTAACCACACTTATTTTACATTTGGGGCACACTGAAGATGCCCCTTTTTTAAACTTCGCCAGACGGTCTGGTGCCAGATGAGCCCTATGCAGAACTTTTAACTGGGTAGCGCATGTCCTGCTACAGATTGAGATCTTTCGAGTATTCTCCCATATGTTCTCCCAAGTTTCAGAAAAGATCTCCACTCCCAGCTCTTGCTCCCAGACCTCACATAAGCGGTTAATATCCTGCCAAGCCCTGCCACCCAGCAGCGATAGAGGGCACTAACTGAAAGGGTGCTTGCGGAGTGTAGCAACAACCTCTCTGTATCGGGCTTATAGGGCTTAGTGAGAAGCGTAGTCTTCTTCTGGATGAAATCCCTAACCTGAAAAAAACGGAAAAGGTCTCTGCTGGACAACCCGTATTTGCGGCTCAGTTGCTCAAAAGACATCATAACCTCCCCCTCAAACAAGTCTCCCAAACTAGAAACTCCTCTCGCTGCCCATAGCTTGAACCCTGAGTCCATCATCCCTGGTCGGAACCCTGGCATGCCAACTATAGATGTAAGTGGCGAAGTCTTGGATAAGCAACCCTCACTCTGACGCATCGCCCTCCATGCCTTGACTGTACTAATGACAATGGGGTTCCGGCAGTGGTCCATAACTGTCCTCATCTTATCCATGAACAATAGGTTAATAAGAGGGCACTTTGCTTGGGAGGCCTCAATATCCAGCCATATTGAGTTTGAATCGTTACCTACCCAACCACAGACAAAGGACAGTAGGGAACTCAATTGATATCTCCTGATGTCTGGGAAATCAACTCCTCCCCCTCCTTGAGGCAACTGCAATTTAGTAAGTTTGATGGTGGGCCGCCCACAATGCCAGACAAAGGAACCAAACCACCCCATAAGCTTCCACAGCGTTGACCTGGGAAACATTATAGGGAGTATACGCATGGGATAAAGCAAATGAGGAAGAACATTCATCTTAATGAGAGATATTCGGCCGAGCCATGAAATTGGAAGAGCCTCCCATCTCTGGAGATCTCGCCTAATATTGTCGAGCAAATGAGCAAAGTTAGTCCGAAATAACAGATCAAACTTGGGGGTAATAAAAATGCCTCGGTACCGGAACTCTGCCCGTGACCACTTAAAAGGGAACTTAGAGCCACCTTCAACTTCTGGCACATCCTTAAGGTTCCCCAAAGGCATAGCCTCCGATTTTGCAAAGTTAATCTTATATCCTGAAGTAGCCCCAAATGAATTGATACATTGTATCAAATGTGGTACGGAGGTGATCGGGTTCAATAAAAACAGAAGGACATCATCCGCATACAATGTAATCTTGTGTGAAATCGATCCCACTTCCGGAGCGGTTACATGGACGTTCTGACAAATGGCCTCTGCCAGCGGCTCTATCACCAACGTAATTAACAATGGTGAGAGGGGGCAGCCTTGCCGACTCCCCCTACCAATTGTAAAATTCCCAGACTTCACCCTGTTGGTGATGACCGCGGCCAGAGGGCGGCGATATAAAACCTCCACCCACCGAGCAAAGACCCCACCCAACCCGAACTGCTCTAAGACATAAAAAAGATACGAGGAGAAAGTGAGGTCTGCAGATGCTGGAGATCAGAGATGGAAATGTGTTGCTGGAAAAGCACAGCAGGTCAGGCAGCATCTAGGGAACAGGAGAATCGACGTTTCGGGCATTAGCCCTT